>NC_088806.1:3187778-3278403 GCF_011386835.1 Chrysemys picta bellii
CCCGATATAACGCTGACCTTGGGAGCCAAAAAATCTCACCGCATTATAGGTGAAACGCGTTATATCGAACTTGCTTTGATCCACCAGAGTGTGCAGCCCCCCGAGCACTGCTTTGCCGCGTTCTATCCGAATTCGTGTTATATCAGGTCACATTCTATCGGGGTAGAGGTGTATGTATCATACTTTGGAATGTTTCAACATCCCGTCAGGAAGGGCATTTTGAGGTGTCCCAAACCAAATGTTCCCAAATTCCATCTTGCGGGAAATTTTCAGAATTTTGACTTTGGGAGAGATGGGAAAAATGAGTCGGCGTGAGCCACTGAGTCGGCGATTTCCCCTCCCCGCCATCTGGGTAGCTTTGGATGTGAACGAGCTGGCCACTTCGTTAAGTCGGAGCCGTGCTGTGATGTGAGGGGCAGGCTAGCGAAACCGCGGAGCAGAGGGGGTCAGAAGGAGGAATCTGTGCTGTGATTCCCCGCATCCCACCGCCCCTTGCTCCGGGGAGGGGCTAACGGGGGCAGTCAGGTTCCGGTTACAAACTGCCCGTGCTGATCTTTCAGACAATCAGTCCGAGTACTCGGTGGGATCGGAAGAGGAAGACGAAGACTTCGACGAGAGGCCGGAAGGTGAGGGCCCGGGTTTGGGGGTACAACAGCTCTGTGTCAGTGGGGGGGAGACATTTAAGGCCCATTTAAGCCCCGCGTAGGCATGTCAAATTTCCAGAAATTTTGCAGGCGTGACAATTTTTTGTGGGAGGCAAAAAAACCCCGACAGAAATTTGGGGAAAAACTGAGATTCCGTCCGTTGTCTCCCGCTTGTCTAAACTTGCTCTGTTCCTTCACGGAGGAGAATGGGATGTAGTTGGCACTTAAGAAGGGAGAACTGGTGACGCTGATGAAATCAACGGGCCTAAATCCTTTTGTTTTGATTCGGCTAGAGTGAGTAGGCGCTAGATCTGCCCACCAAGGTACTTGGGTGAATTTCGGGGTTTTTTTGCCCGTTGGCAAGCAGGGGCAAAACCAAACGTTGCCAATCGAAAGCGTCCGGCGTGGGATGAGCCAAACCAGAAGGTTGTAACTTTTCCATGGACATGATCACGCGGGTGGGGAAAGCCGCTCTTCTTTCTAGCGGAAAAGCTCGGATAGCGGGCGTCCCTAAATCGTGGTTAACGAGCACGGTCCATTGGTGTTCTTGGATACGGCCAGCGTCATAGCTGTAGTGTAGACAGACCCAGCCGCTCTCTGAACGCGGCCCCTGGAAGGTGGGTGGGCTGGGCGGGAAGCTCCAAGCCCAGCATCGGAGATTTATTTTGACCACCGCCTCCCGATCTTGGGCCTGGTGTGACGGGGGGCATGATGGTGGCCCAGTTTGGGACGGGGTGGGGTCCGTGCAGCTCGGGGAGCAGTTCCAGACGTCCCCACACCAAGCACCCGGCTCCGTTCCCGGCCCCTGGCCCCGGCCACTCTGGGCTGGCGGGCAGGGGCATTTAATCGCGTTTCCTTCCGCCCACACAGGACGGCGCCAGTCCAAACGCCAGCTCCGCAATGAGAAAGACAAACCTCTGCCACCCCTGCTGGCGCGAGTTGGGGCAACATCGAGGTGAGACGCTGTCCTGGGAGCCAGGACTCCTGGGTTCTCTCCCTGGTTCTGGGAGGGGATTGGGGGCTGATGGGTTAGAGCCGGGGGGGGCTGGAAACCAGGACTCTCTCCCTGGCTCTGGGAGGGGAGTGGAGTCTAGTGGTCAGAGCGGGTGGGGCTGGGAGCCAGGACTCCTGGGTTCTCTCCCTGGCTCTGGGAGGAGATTGGGGCTAGTGGTTAGAGCAGGGGGGACGGGAACGGGACTCCTGGGTTCTCTCCATGACTCTGGGAGGGAGGGGGGTCTAGTGGTCAGAGCGGGGGGGCTGGAAGCCAGGACTCCTGGGTTTCTCTCCCCGGCTCTGGGAGGGATTGGGGCCTGATGGGTTAGAGCCGGGGGACGGAAGCCAGGACTCCTGGGTTCTCTCCCTGGCTCTGGGAGGGGAGGGGAGTCTCGTGGTCAGAGCTGGGGGGCTGGAAGCCAGGACTCCTGGGTTTTCTCCCTGGCTGTGGAGGGGAATGGGGGCTAGTGGTTAGAACAGGGGGGACGGGAAACCGGGACTCCTGGGTTCTCTCCACGACTCTGGGAGGGGAGTGGGGTCTAGTGGTCAGAGCGGGGGGGCTGGAAGCCAGGACTCCTGGGTTCTCTCCTGGCTGTGGGAGGGGAGTGGGGGCTGGTGGGTTAGAACGGGGAGGGGCTGGGAGCCAGGACTCCCCAGTTCTGGGAGTGGGGAGCAGGTGAGCTCTGGCTCTGCTAAGCAGGGCCGTATTTCTCAGCAGTGGGCCCCCGCGGGCACTTGGGCCATGGGGAGGGCGCCGGGGGGAACCGCAGAGGGCGGGGAGCTGCCCGGGGAGGGCGCTGGAGGGAACCGCAGAGGGCGGGGAGCTGCCCGGGGAGGGCCTCGGGTGTCTCTCTCTCTCACCCACGTCTGCTGTCAGGTGCTGGGGTTCAACACGCGCCAGCGCAAGGCCTTCGTGAACGCCGTCATGCGCTGGGGGATGCCGCCCCAGGACGCCTTCACCACCCAGTGGCTGGTCCGGGACCTGCGAGGCAAAACGGAGAAGGAGTTCAAGTAGGTGTAGGCGCAGGGTGCCGGCCGAGGGGAGCTCGCCTGACCGGGGAGACCCTGCTCCCCGATTCCCCCAGCCTCTCTGGGGCCCGGGGAGGGAGGGGAAGCAGGACCCCCCACCAATCCATGGGGGCTGCTTGTTCCCACTTGCCACGTGATGACGATTCTTACTCATCTGAGCGCCCGTCGCGCCGCCAGCCGTCTGCTTTCCTGGAGTGGGTGTGGGAAGGCGCCGCCCCCTCCCTCGCGCAGACGGAGATCACCCCCTCTTGGGGGCGGCCGGGCTGGGGAAATAGGGGGGTCCTGAGCTGTGGCTGTCCCCCTACCCGGAGCCGGCCTGCCACGCGGGCTCCCCGCAGGGCGCCCCTATGCAGGGCGGGATGAGAAGCGAGGTCTGATGGCAACTGGCAGGCATTCGAGGGTGGGGAGCCAGTGATTCCCCCCCCTCATCCCGTGTGTCCTAGCCCCCGCGCGTTGCTAGCAGCCAGCGGCGGGGCTGTTCTCACCGAGCTGGGGGCTCCGTGGTTCTCAGCTCCCGGTCGCCCCACTCCCCCACCCCCACAGGGCCTACGTCTCCCTCTTCATGAGGCACCTGTGCGAGCCCGGGGCGGACGGCTCGGAGACCTTCGCCGACGGCGTTCCCAGGGAGGGGCTGTCCCGACAGCAGGTCCTGACACGCATCGGCGTCATGTCGCTAGTGAAGAAGAAGGTGCGTTGCTGGTAGGGGGATTGGGGGGGTTGGGGTTGACGAGTGCGGGTGGGAGGCACGTCTGTCTGTCCATCCACCCCGCGGGGTCCCAGGACTGCGGAAAGGAGCTTGGCACTGCTGGAGCGTCAGCACGCGGCCACCGCTGGAGAGGATCCGGGGTGCGGGCTGAGCAGCCTCCAGGGAGGAGGCCTGAGCGGCGTCACCTTGGTGTATAGTGAAGCCGATCCTGGAGTGGGGGTTGGGGGGAGCTGGGAAAGGCATGATCCAGTGAATAGCCACTGCCCTTCCGCCTCTCCCATCCTGTACTGTGCCTCAGTTTCCCCTCCTGCCCTTTCATAGATTCATAGATTATAGGACTGGAAGGGACCTCGAGAGGTCATCGAGTCCAGTCCCCTGCCCGCATGGCAGGACCAAATACCTGATAGACATTTATCTAACCTACTCTTAAATATCTCCAGAGACGGAGATTCCACAACCTCCCTAGGCAATTTGTTCCAGTGTTTAACCACCCTGACAGTTAGGAACTTTTTCCTAATGTCCAACCTAGACCTCCCTTGCTGCACTTTAAACCCATTGTTTCTGGTTCTATCCTTAGAGGCTAAGGTGAACAAGTTTTCTCCCTCCTCCTTATGACACCCTTTTAGATACCTGTAAACTGCTATCATGTCCCCTCTCAGTCTTCTCTTTTCCAAACTAAACAAACCCAATTCTTTCAGCCTTCCTTCATAGGTCATGTTCTCTAGACCTTTCATCATTCTTGTTGCTCTTCTCTGGACCCTTTCCAATTTCTCCACATCTTTTTTAAAATGCGGCGCCCAGAACTGGACACAATACTCCAGCTGAGGCCTAACCAGAGCAGAGTAGAGCGGAAGAATGACTTCTCGTGTCTTGCTCACAACACACCTGTTAATACATCCCAGAATCATGTTTGCTTTTTTTGCAACAGCATCACACTGTTGACTCATATTTAGCTAGTGGTCCACTATAACCCCTAGATCCCTTTCTGCCGTACTCCTTCCTAGACAGTCTTTTCCCATTCTGTATGTGTGAAATTGATTTTTCCTTCCTTTGTTAAACTTCATCCTGTTTAACTAAGACCATTTCTCCAATTTGTCCAGATCATTTTGAATTATGACCCTGTCCTCCAAAGTAGTTGCAATCCCTCCCAGTTTGGTATCATCTGCAAACTTAATAAGCGTACTTTCTATGCCAATATCTAAGTCGTTGATGAAGATATTGAACAGAGCCGGTCCCAAAACAGACCCCTGCGGTACCCCACTCGTTACGCCTTTCCAGCAGGATTGGGAACCATTAATAACAACTCTCTGAGTACGGTTATCCAGCCAGTTATGCACCCACCTTATAGTAGCCCCGTCTAAATTGTATTTGCCTAGTTTATCGATAAGAATATCATGCGAGACCGTATCAAATGCCTTACTAAAGTCTAGGTATACCACATCCACCGCTTCACCCTTATCCACAAGGCTCGTTATCCTATCAAAGAAAGCTATCAGATTGGTTTGACATGATTTGTTCTTCACAAATCCATGCTGGCTGTTCCCTATCACCTTACCACCTTCCAAGTGTTTGCAGATGATTTCCTTAATTACTTGCTCCATTATCTTCCCTGGCACAGAAGTTAAACTAACTGGTCTGTAGTTTCCTGGGTTGTTTTTATTTCCCTTTTTATAGATGGGCACTATATTTGCCCTTTTCCAGTCTTCTGGAATCTCTCCCGTCTCCCATGACTTTCCAAAGATAATAGCTAGAGGCTCAGATACCTCCTCTATTAGCTCCTTGAGTATTCTAGGATGCATTTCATCAGGCCCGGGTGACTTGCAGGCATCTAACTTTTCTAAGTGATTTTTAACTTGTTCTTTTTTTATTTTATCCGCTAAACCTACCCCCTTCCCATTAGCATTCACTATGTTAGGCATTCCTTCAGACTTCTCGGTGAAGACCGAAACAAAGAAGTCATTAAGCATCTCTGCCATTTCCAAGTTTCCTGTTACTGTTTCTCCCTCTTCACTAAGCAGTGGGCCTACCCTGTCTTTGGTCTTCCTCTTTGTCTGTTTAAACTGTGAGCTCTCTGAGGCAAGGGCTTTTTTCTCACCATGTGTCTGACAGGCTCCCCCATTTCATTTGGGGCAGAGGAGTTGATCTCGGCAGGGGGAGGGGGGGGTCTGAGTTAGGGTTAGGGAGGGCGAACGGGGCCACAGAGGGCGGGGGGTGGCGCGCCTGGCGTGTGGGACTGACGCGGTGCCATCCTCCCCCGCAGGTGCAGGAGTTCGAGCACATCAACGGGCGGTGGAGCATGCCTGAGCTCATGCCTGACCCCAGCGCCGACTCCAAGCGCTCGTCCCGTGCCTCCTCGCCAACCATCAAGACCTCCACCACCACTCCCGAGCCCAGCTGCACCAACACGCCCTGCACCTCCAAGCCAGGTAGGGCCTGGCACCGCGGGGGCCGGATCCCGGGTATCTCCCCCCCACAGGCGGGGGAGGAGCCTGGGCCTCACCTTATCACAGGGAAGGATGAAGGGGGCGGAGCCTGGGGCCTCACCCTATCACAGAGGAGGAAGGGGGTGTAGCCTGGGTCTCACCCTATCACGGGGCGGGGAGGGGGAGGAGCCTGGGTATCACCCTATCTCGGGGCAGGGAGGGGGAGGAGCCTGTGTCTCACCCTATCACGGGGCGGGGGGAGGAGCCTGGATCTCACCCTATCACAGTGCAGGGAGGAGCCTGGGATCTCTCCCCGCCCCGGGGTCCCTGCCCCCATCCATGGGGGGTGGGTGGGCAGGGTCTCCTGGCCCCGCCCAGTTGATGCCGTCTCCTCGCAGCCACGCCAGCCCCCAGCGAGCGCGGGGACGGGACGGGGCCGCTGCCCGAGAAGGAGGAGCCGGAGAGCAAGGAGCCGGAGAAGGAACCGAAAAGCAACGAGCGGATGGAGACGGAGGTTGGTGCTCGGTGCAGATCCCGGCGCTGTCCAGTCCAGCCAGGGACCCAAAGGGAAACTGAGGCAGGGGCCTGGGGCTAAACTTCGGTAACAAGGGCACAGGGCCTTGCTCAGGGCTGATCTCCACGCTCCGCTGGCACAGCCGCCCGGGCCTCACCTCTGCTGGGCTCGGGTAGTTTCGAGATTTGCATGTTTTCCCCTTATTCCGTGGTGCGGTGACACCGAGACCCCTTTCCGCCCCCCAGAGACGACCCAGAAGAGCATTGGCCAGCGGGCAGGTCCCTGGTTCCGCAGGATAATTCCCCCGTGGCTGGAGATGGGACTAAAATCCAGGGAGGTGCCTCCCTCTGAGACTCAGTTTCCCCATCTGTGCAGGGTAATAATCCGCCCCTCGTTCCGGGGCAGATAAACGGGGATTTCTCGCAGCATTTCCACCTCCTCGAACCCGTGTCCTCTCCCTGTCAGGGTCCTGCTCTGGAGCAGCCAACACCCACCACCTCCCCCGGGGAGAAGAGCGAGCCGAAAGCGGACGAGGAAGAGCCCATGGTGCCGGGGGAGAAGGAGCCGGAGGCAGAGCCATTGGTCAAGGAGGAGAAGGAGAAGTCGGGTAACGCCCATTGGAGTCAATGGGGCCAGATCCCAGCTGGTGTCAATGGACATATATGAGGAAGGATAGATAGTGTCTATGGGGCTGGATCGATGAGTGTATGGCGATGGAGAGCATCTATGGGGTGGATGGATGTATAGCGTCTATAGGGACGGATGGAGACCCAGCGCTTCGCCTGTATGACAGATGGGGAAACCGAGGCTGGGAGAATTGCTGGGACTTGCCCGGGGAGGTTGTGGCCAAGGCGGGTCCTAACCCGATGCTTCCTTCCCGAGCTTGTCCCTGGCTGATCTTGGCTCACGGGTCTCGGTGCCATCTGGTTCCAGGTGCCGGGCCGGAAGAGCCGGTGGCGGAGAAGGCTGAGGAGAGACCTGCTGACAGCGATGAGCCCAAGGAGAAGGGGGATGGGGAAGGGTCCGAGGTGAAGAAAGGTAACTTCCTTCCACACGGCATGAACTGCCCCCGTGCAGCGCCGTCGGGCGTTAACTCTGAACCCTAATGATGGATATTTCAAAGGCCGTCCTTATTAGCTCTTTCATACACAGCCGCTGCAGGGTGTGTGGGGGGGTGAGGGGCAATGTTTGGGCCTGAGCGGTCGGTCTGTGGGCGTAGCAACTGGGGGCGTTGACTCTGACTCCTAATGATGGCCTTGTGCTTGCAGAAGAGGTGAAGGTGGAGAAGGAAGCCGGCAAGGAGCCCAAGCCGGGCAACATCAAGGAGGAGAGCAAGGCCAACGGGCGGAAGGAAGACAAGGCCGACAAGCCCCGGTTCATGTTCAACATTGCGGATGGTGGCTTCACAGGTGAGAGGCCACCCGAGAGCTGCTGGTGTGCCGGGGCTCGCAGCTGGAGAGCGGGCGCGGAGGGGGGGGGACGGTCTGTGCAGCGCCCGGCGCGATCTCGGTCCGGGGGGGTCTGGGCGGTGTGGGCACACACGCGGATCTCACGCCACCCGCCTCCCTCCCCCCCGTTTTCTCCGCAGAGCTGCACACGCTGTGGCAGAACGAGGAGCGGGCAGCCATCTCCTCCGGGAAGCTGAATGAGATCTGGCACCGTCGCCACGACTACTGGCTACTGGCTGGCATCGTGCTGTATCCTTCACCGCGGCCTGGCTCTGGGGACGGGGAATCTGAGATCGGGCAGCCCCCCACCCCCGCTGCGCGCAAATTTCAAAGTCTCTAATCGATCCCAGCATGCAATTCCCCACCCCCCGCACGCAACCCGCAAGCCATGGGATATCATTGATCCCAAAACCCAATTGTCCTGTGGAACTCCCTGCCACTGCATATTACCAATCCCAAAACCCAATTTCCCTGTGCAACTCCCTGCCACTGGATATCACCGATCCCCAAAACCCATTTTCCCTGTGGAACTCCCTGCCACTGGATATCACTGATGCCAAAACCCAATTTCCCTGTGGAACTCCCTGCCATTGAATATTACTGATCCCAAAACCCAGTTTCCCTGTGGAACTCCCCGCCACTGGATATCACTGATCCCAAAATCCCAGTTTCCCAGTGGAACTCCCCGCCACTGGATATCACTGATCCCCAAAACCAATTTCCCTGTGGAACTCCCTGCCACTGGATATCACCAATTCCCAAACCCAGTTTCCCTGTGGAACTCCCTGCCGCAGGATGCTACTTAATGCCCCAGTGCCAGGACTGATACCCGCAAGTTCCAGGGAGCCTGGTTGTTTTGAACCAGTTGCCCAGCCTGCCCGGTCTCCTCGCACCCCGGAGAGCTGCCCAGCCAAGCTTTCCTGGCACCCCCATTCCTGGCAGGTTCTCTGACGCGTCCCCGAGCCTCTCCCCTCCCGTGAGCCATCGGCAGGGTGTCTGGTTGGGAGTGGGAGGGAGAGGCGAAGGGGGCAGCCCCCGTCCGCAGCCCGGCAGGATCCTTAGCGCCCCCCCGCCCGGACCAGGCATGGCTATGCCCGCTGGCAGGACATCCAGAACGACGCCCAGTTCACCATCATCAACGAGCCCTTCAAAACCGAGGCCAACAAGGGGAATTTCCTGGAGATGAAGAACAAGTTCCTGGCCAGGAGGTTCAAGGTAGGAGCGGGAAGTGGGGAACCCCCCTGACTCCCAGAGTCAGCGGGGCTGGGCGGGCGGCAGCGCCCAGGACCGCTCTTAACAGCAGGGGCACAATGCCCCTGGGAGAGGAGAATCCTAACGTAGGACTCCTGGGTTCTCTCCCTGGCTCTGGAACAGGAGTGGGGGGCTGATGGGTTAGAGCAGCGGGGGCTGGGACCCAGGACTCCTGGGTTCTCTCCCCGGCTCTGGGAGGACAGTGGGGGCTAGTGGTTAGAGCAGTGGGGGCTGGGAGCTAGGACTCCTGGGTTCTCTCCCCGGCGCTGGGAGGGGAGTGGGGTGTAGAGGGTCAGAGCAGGACGGCTGGTGACCGTCCGTGAGCCCTGTGACCCTGTGGGTTGCGGGCGGCTCAGCTGACTCTCCTGCCCCCTTCCCCGCAGCTCCTGGAGCAGGCGCTGGTGATCGAGGAGCAGCTGCGCCGAGCCGCCTACCTGAACATGACCCAGGACCCCAGCCACCCGGCCATGGCGCTCAACACCCGCTTTGCCGAGGTCGAGTGTCTGGCCGAGAGCCACCAGCACTTGTCCAAGGAGTCCCTGGCTGGCAACAAGCCTGCCAACGCCGTACTTCACAAGGGTAAGAGGAGGGCGGGCAGGCGGGCGCGGAGAGGACGGTGTCTGTAACGTCCAAAGCATCCTCTGTACCGTGCTCTCTGAATCATTAAAGTGGGGTTGTGATCAGAAATGCCGCTGTGTTCGGTTGTCTCCTTAATCCTGCTCTGTGTATCTCTGGTGTATCCTCTGAGTATCTCTTTGTGTATCTGCTGAGTATCCCCCAAACTTCTGCTGAGTATCCCCCCAAGCATTGGCTAAGTATTTCTGGGGTATCACTCGAGTATCAGCTAAGTATCTCCGGTGTATCCCCCGAGTATCGGATGGGTATGCCTGGAGTATCTCTAGTGTATCTGATGACTATCCTCCAAGTATCTGCTGAGTATCGCTGATGTGTGCGCTGAGTATCGCTGGTGTATGCCCTGAGTATCTGCTGAGTATCGTTGGTGTGTGCCCTGAGTATCGCTGTGTGTGCCCTGAGTATTGCTGGTGTATCCTTTGAGTATCTCTTGGGTATCACTTGTGTATTTCACCCCGAGTATCATGTGAGTATCTCTGGTGTATTTCTCCCCCAAGAATTATCTCTGGTGTATTTCACCTCCCTCCCTAACCCTGAGTATCATGTGAGTGTCTCTGGTGTACTTCCTCCTGCGTATCTCTGGTGCATTACTCCACCATCACACCCCTCCCCCCCACACCTGACGGGTATCTCTGGTGTATTCCTGTCCCGAGTATCATGTGAGTATCTCTGGTGTATTCATCCTCTTGAGTATCTCTGGTACATCGGTCCCCGCTGAATATCTCCAGTGTATTTCTCCCCGAGTGTCACGGTGTATTTCTCCTCTTGAGTATCTCCAGCATATTCATCCCCTTGAGTATCTCTGGTGTATTCATCCCCCTGAATATCACCACTTGAGTATCTCTGGAGTTTTCATCCCCCTGAGAATCTCTGGAGTTTTCATCCCCCTGAGTATCTCTGGAGTATTCTTTCTCCTGAGTAATCCCCCAAGTATCTCTGGAGTATTCATCCCCCGAGTATCTCTGGAGTAATGTCCCTCTCCACTCGATGGTCTCTGGGCTGAGCCGACCTGACATGGAGGTTGGGGAGACGGGGCAGGGCCCTTCTCTGCCTCTGGCGTCCGGGCTGGCTCGGCCCTGGCGGGGTGGGGACACCGCCGGGCAGCTGGCCAGGCCCCCGCGCCCCGCCTGACGCCTCTCCCCCTCTCTCTGTCTCTCCGCGCCCCAGTGCTCAACCAGCTGGAGGAGCTGCTGAGCGACATGAAGGCCGACGTGACGCGCCTGCCGGCCACGCTGTCCCGCATCCCGCCCATCGCCGCCCGCCTCCAGATGTCCGAGCGCAGCATCCTTAGCCGCCTGGCCAACAAGGGCAACGAGACGCAGACCGCCCCGGTAACACCTGCGGGGGCTTGGCCACGGCCCCGTGGGCCCCATAATGCCTGGGCCACATCCCCATGGGCCTCATAACTACTGGGGGGGCGCTTGGCTCTGCTCCCATGGGTACCGTAATGCCTGGGGGGGGCTGGCCACACACCCATGGGTCTTGTAACAAAGGGGGGCCTTGGCCCTGGCCCCGCAGACCCCATAATGCCCTGATCCACCCCCCATGGCCCTTGGGGAGCTCACTGCCCCCCACCTTCTCTTCCAGGCCTTCCCACCGGGCCCATACGCCACCCCCCAGAGCTTCGGGGGCTCCTTCAGTGCCGGAGCCCTGCCCACGGGGGGGGCCAACTACAGCCACATGCCCGCCGGGTCCTTCATCACAGGTCAGCCCCTGTGGGTCCAGCGCATGGTGGTGGGGGCTGGGAGCCAGGACTCCTGGGTTCTCTCCCCGGCTCTGGGAGAGGAGTGGGGACTGGTGGTTTAGGGGGGGCGGGCTGGGAGCCAGGACTCCTGGGTTCTCTCCCCGGCTCTGGGAGGGGAGTGGGGGCTGGTAGGTTAGAGTGGGGGGGCGGGAGCCAGGACACCTGGGTTCTCTCCCCGGCTCTGGGACTGGAGTGGGGGCTGGTGGGTTAGAGCAGGGGGGGCTGGGAGCCAGGACTCCTGGGTTCTCTCCCTGGCTCTAGGAGAGGAGCGGTGGCTGGTGCGTTTCTCTCTTTTCACACACTCCCTCTTCCCCACAGCCGCCACCAACGGCCCCCCGGTGCTGGTGAAGAGGGAGCGGGACGCCGAGCCCCTGGAGAAAAAGGAGCCCCGGGCCGGCGAGGTGATCTGTATCGACGACTGAGGGGGACCCCTCCCCTCCCCTCCCGCGGGCAAGGGGCAGCCCCCTCCCCCCCTCTCTCTTTCCCCAGGGGAGGGGGGCACTAAACCTGCCTTGCCCCTGCTCTGTCCAAATGGGACCCCCCTCCCCCCCACCTCCTGGGGGGTGGGTACGTAGCCTGGGCGGGTGATGGGGGGGGTCCTGCGCTCGGACCCCCGCCCTGCCGGCTACTCTATAAATATGAATATATATATATATATATATATACACACATACTGTATGGGGTGCCCACCGCCAGCCCCTCCCCTCAGCACCCCACTGTGGGGGCAGCCCCGCCCCCAGCCTGGGAAGATCACCCCCCCATCCCAAAGCGGGGCAGGGGGGCAGTTCTACCTCGCTGCGGTCTGGCTTGGAGGGGGCTGGGCGGGTGGGAGCGCGCCGGGAGTCACTCCGGATTGTCGCCAGTTCGCATCACTTCTTGTTTAAACTGCGCGGAATAAAGGCACCGTTTCCTTGGCTACGTGACCCCGCCTCCGGCTGTGTTTGGGGGCGGGACGGGGGTTTCCCTACCCCCGTAGCCGGGCAGGGCCCCGTGCCCCCACAGCGGGAAGCCGCTCCCCAAAGACCTCCCCAGCCCGCCGCTCCTCTTGGCATTGCCACATGCCCGTCCCTGCACGTTCGTCTGTCCCCACGGACCTGTCCATCCCCTCACACCCACCTGTTCCTGTCTGTCACTGCACGTCCACCTGTCCATCCCCTCACGCCTGCCTGTTCCTGCCTGTCTCCACGCACCTGCCTGTCCATCCCCTCACTCCTGCCTGTCCGTCCGTGCTCATCCGCCTGTCACCCGCAGCTGTCCGTCCCTGTATAGGTCCCTGCTCGTCCGCCTGTCCCCGCACACCTGTCCAACCCCAGGTGCCCATCTGGCTGTCCCCCTGCACCCATGTATCCGTTCCCAGGCATCCTCTCTACCCGTCTCTGTCCATCCGTCCCACACAGCCCCATCTGTCCCCACGCCCCCCCCCCCTTCGCGCTCTCTGTCCAGTCCCCCCGCCCCCCTCGCTGCTCCCCCACACTCATCTTTCTCCCCTGCCCCACATAGCCGGTCTCGCAGCGGCTCCGGGCAGCCGCATTCAATAACTGTTTCCTGAGGCGGCCAGGGCTGAATCTGGCAAGCCCGCCCGGTCAATGCTGCCGTCAGCGCCGAATCGACCCCGGAGTAGCAGGGAAAGGCCAGTGTGTGGGCAGCAGCTGGCGGCCCCATCATGGCAAACCGGGCGCGGGACTCACTGAACAAAGCGGGCACAGGCGGAGGCTGGGACTCCGGGCCTGCTCCCGCCTGGTCGCACGACAAGGGGGGGCGGTATAATGTCCCCGCGGGCGAGGCCGAGAGGAACCAGGGCTGCCGGCCCAGCCCGTGGCACAGAGGGGGCTGGGCCCCGGGCCGCTGAACAGCATCTGGGCGTTGGCCCCGTCTGCAGCAGGGGCGAGCAGCCGACCGGGCCCTGGGGAAATGGGGCAGGCGCCAGATACGAGCCCCCCGACGGTGAGGGGACGGGGGTACAGGTGTGAGGGCCTTACTGGAGAGGCAACCTCAGGTGTGAACGGCAGGACAGCTGGGTGAAAGCAGGGGGCAGTGGGAGCCAGGATTCCTGGGTTCTCTCCCCGGCTCTGGGAGGGGAGTGGGGGCTGGTGGGTTAGAGCAGGGGGGGCTGGTAGCCAGGACTCCTGGGTTCTCTCCCTGGCTCTGGGAGGGGAGTGGGGGCTGGTGGGTCAGAGCAGGGAGCCAGGACGCCTGGGTTCTCTCCCTGGCTGGAAGGGACCCACGTGGTGCTCTAGTCCCACACCCCAAGCTTGAAGACCTGCCCCACACCCGGGGACGGGGCCAGCGCCAGAGATGGCAGGCAGCAGTTAGCAGCAGGTGCGCTGTGAGGAGACAGGAGCGGTGCAGTCGAAGTTGGGGGGCAGCGAGGTGCTGGTTGTGGGCATGGGCCAGGTGGGGCTGGGGGTTGGCGAAAGGGAAGAGCCCCCCCGCCTGCTGGATTGAGGGGGCCTAGTTCCCTTGGGGAATGGGGCCCCTGCCAGGAACCATGAGCTGCTAGCGGAGCGGGGAGAGGGGAGAAACACCCGGCCCCCCGGCTTTGCTCCTGGCTGGAAAGACAGAGCCAGGTGGGGAAACTGAGGCAAGGTTTGTTCGAGCCCAGCCCAGCGGAACCGTGACCCAGGGGGACACGTGACCTCCAGCCCCGCCCCACAGAGAACATGGACATCACGGCCTGAGCTCTGCGCCTGGTTTATTGCTTTGGTGCACAGCTGCGGGGCGCTGGAGCCAGGCCCAAGCCTGGACCCTACAACCAGCCCCACGCCCCCTTGGTAAAGCCAGCAGGAGACGCCTGTAGGCAAGTCCCAGGTTCAAGCCCAGCGAGACGGCCCCCTCTGCCAATCGGGAGCAGGTTTGGCAAAGTGGGCGGGGCCTCCTGTGGGCCACGCTTAGTTTGCGTCCAATCAGAATCTGGTTTGTAAGAGTGGGCGGGGCCTCCCACTGGTCCTGCACCCCGTTGGTTGGCTCTGTAATGACATCATGGCCTGGCGTAGCTTTCATACGTGACATCAAGGCCTGCGAGCAGCCAAGCCCATTGGCGGACGTCACTTCCTGCTGGAGTCCCGTAGCATGACGTCACTTCCTGCAGGACCCCGAGCGGCTGGGTTGGGTCCAATGTCATCACAGCCTGCTGTAGAATGACATCACTTCCTTCTGGACCCGAGGCGGACGGATTGGGCCTCGTGACATCACTACCGGCTGGACCCAACCCAGACCAATCACGGCTGCACTGGCCCCTTCCACGGGACATCCTGTCCCTCCGGCCTCCTTGTGTCCACCCCGCACCGTCATCTCCTGGGGGGGGGCAGCCCCATCCCCCCTTGAACACAGAGCCGGAGGGCAGCCGCAGGACTCCTGGGTTCTTTCCCCCTCACTCCAGCTGGGGTTGGCCGCAGGACTCCTGGGTTCTTCCTCAGTCCACCTTCACCACCTCCTCCAGCTCGCGGTACTGGAGGAGGAAGTAGGGGTAGCACTGGTCGTTGTCGAAGACAACGTAGATCTGGGGGTCGCTCAGGCTGTCCACGCACGAGTCATACAGGTCGCTGGCTGGGTCGCTGGGGTCCAGGGGCGGGGGCCGGCGCAGGGCCGGCTGCCCCAGGGCCGAGCGCCCCACCAGCACCTTGCAGAGGAAGACGTGGCGCAGGCCGGCTTCGGCCGGGGGCGCGTAGCGGTGGGAGTAGCTGGCCCGGCGGGCGAAGTAGCTGCCCTGCCCGTAGATGGCGGCGTGTTTCCCTGACAGACGGGGGTCCAGGTTGTGTTTGCAGATGGCCGGCACCGCGCCCGCCGCTGTCCCGTGGAAGAGGTGACGCTCGTTCCGCAGCCGCTGCTCCGGGGACATCTGCCGGCTCATGTGGCTCTGCTTCCTGCAGGGGAAGACACCGGACTCCTGGGTTCTCGCCCCGGCTCTGGGAGGGGAGTGGGGGCTGGTGGTTAGAGCTGGGCACCCTTCCATTTGTCCCTGTCGCACAGGAAGAGGTTGGACGAGCCCAGGAGATGCCCAGGGGGGAGAGGTTAGGGGATGCTGGTTGCTGGAACTAGAGCTGGCGGGTGTGGGGGCGCAGGGCTGGGAGGGGCACTCACCACTTGTCCCTGTCCCAGGGTGGGGAGCTAGGGGGGCCTGGGCACAGGGGATAGAGCTGGGGGGCGCACAGGGGATAGCGCTGGGGGGTGCTGGATGCAGGAGTTAGAGCTGGGGGGTGCAGGGCACACAGCGGGGCACTCACTGCTTGTACTTGTCCCAGGGTGAGGGGCTGGGGGGTGCAGGGCACACGGGGGCGCAGGGGATGTGGGGCGCAGGAGTTAGACCTGGGGGGTGCAGGGGGGCACTCACCGCTTGTATTTGTCCCACAGGAAGGGGTTCTGCACCCGCCAGACCCGCTCCAGGCGGTACCGTGCCTCGGGCAGGCTCTTGTGGAAGAGCCCGTAGATGAGGCGGAAGCCGCGCTCCTCCACCGCCACCGGCGCCTGGTGCCAGTCCTGCCCGGGGGCCAGCGGCACCCAGGTCTCGGGGTAGGGCTGCGCCGGGGGGGGGCCCGGGGCTGGCGGGGGGCCCAGGTACAGGCTGCCGGAGAGCGTCCTGCGGGGGCAAGGCAGGGGGTCAGGGGGCCGGGAGCAGAGCTCGGGGGGAGGGGAGGTGTGTCGCGGCGGGATGGGGAGGGGGAGTTACCGTAGCTCCGGCAGCAGCAGGGCGGGGGCGCGGAAGACGGGCCGGGCCCGCAGGGGGCGCAGGGTGCCCGTAGCCAGGTTGCGCTGGTAGCCGGCCTGCAGGTTAAGCTGGTAGCTGTGCTCGGCCGTGCTGCACAGCGCCTCCTGCTGCCCGCTCCACAGCGCCGCCTCAATGCTCTCCGTGAAGGGCTGGGGGCAGAGAGAGGAGGGGTCAGCGCCGGCGAGAGAACCCAGGAGTCCTGGCTCCCAGCCCCCCCGCTCTGACCCACCTGCCCCCACTCCCGTCCCAGAGCTGGGGAGAGACCCCAGGAGTCCGGGCTCCCTGCCCCTGCTGCGGGGAGGGAACCCCGGCGTCCAGCGCACCTGGCTGTATGGTTCCCAGCCGCTGAGCGCTCGCCAGTAGTAGACGTGGGTGGTGCCGAAGGGGGAGCCCGGCGCGGACGAGGTGCCGAGGCGCCGGACCCGGCTGAAGCGGGGGCTGTTCCACACCTGCATGGCCACCAGGTCGATGTCGAAGGCGACCCCCCTGCCGGGCCAAGGGGAGACGGGGGTCAGTGGGGGCTGCCCCCCATCCCTGGGGGGGGGAGACACTGCCGGGGCATGGACCGACCTGCCCATCACCCCCAACTGCCCCCCAATACCCGCTCACTGCCCTCTAAACAGCCAGTGCCTTCACACCCCAAAACACTACCCCGCTGCCCCTAGTCCCACTGCCCCCCCATTCACCCCACACCGCCACCCCCAGACCCTGCCCCACTGCCCCCATTCCCCCCACACCACCAGCCCTGCCACTCTCAAACCCTGCCCCTCATTTCCCCCACACTGCCACCCCCACACCCCAGACCCTGCCCCACTGCCCCCTCATTCCCCCACCTCCAGCCCCCATCCCAAACACTGCCCCTCTTCCCCCACACCCCCAAACCCTGCCCTACTGCCCCCCATTATTCCCGCACTGCCAGCCTCCCCACCCCTCAAAATCTGCCCCACTGCTCCCCATTCCTCCCACTGCCTGCCCCCTACACCCTCAGACCCTGCCCCACTGCCCCCTATTGCCCCCAAACCACCAGCCCCCCTATGCCCCAAAACACTGCCCCCCACACCCAGAACCGGGGCGAAAACCCAGGTTCCTGGCTCCTTTGCCCTGCTGCGCACTCACTGGTAGGAGGCCCGCACAAGGGTGCGCTCGGGGTCGCTGTAGAGCCGCTCCAGCGTCTCGTGGGCCTCGGGCCCGACGCTCAGCCAGCCAGGCGGGAGGCTGGCCGTCTGCCACAGCTGCCAGTGGTAGGGCAGCAGGGTGTGGTGCTGGGGGCAGCAGGCCCCAGAGAAGCAGCAGCCCAGGAGGAAGAGGGGGCAGATCTCCACCCCGTCTTCGAGGTGGGTGTGGTACTCCAGCTGGGCCACGATCTCCAGCAGGTGGTCCAAGGTCAGCTCCTCGCACCCAGGCCCGGCCTCAGGGGCCAGCTCCGGAGCCGCCTCCGCCTCCCACAGCGCCAGCTCCACTCGCTCCCCGTAGGGGTCGCCAGCGGGGGGCGCCGGGGAGGGCAGGCTGGGGGCTGCGGCGGCCCCAGCCGGCTCTGGGGGACGGTGGCGGAGCAGCTGTGCCTGGGCCTTGATCTTCAGCGCAACGGGAAGGCGGAACGCCAAACGGCGGGAGCGTTTGAGGCGAGCGAGCCGGGCGTACGGCGGGGCCGCGGGGGCATCACTGCCGGCCGCCATGGGGCGCCTCGACGCAGCCCGATCCTCCAGGGGAGAGCTGGAAAACAGGGAGACAGAGAAGGACTAGTGGTTAGTGCTGGGGGACAGAACCCAGGAGTCCTGGCTCCCACCCACCCCCTGCTTTAACCACTAGTCCCCCAGCTGGGGAGAGAACCCAGGGATCCTGGCTCCCACCCACCCCCTGCTTTAACCACTAGTCCCCCAGCTGGGGAGAGAACCCAGGAGTCCTGGCTCCCACCCACCCCCTGCTTTAACCACTAGTCCCCCAGCTGGGGCGAGAACCCAGGGGTCCTGGCTCCCACCCACCCCCTGCTTTAACCACTAGTCCCCACTCCCCTCCCAGAGCTGGGGAGAGAACCCAGGAGTCCTGGCTCCTAGCTACGATTCAGTCGATGCTGGTTGCTGGCAGAGCCGGGATGCTGAACAAGATGGGCCTGATCCGGTGTGACGACTCCCCCACCCCAGCTCCAGGGCTAACGAGGGTCTGTTTGAGAGGGGGGGGATTTGGGACTGATGTCTAGAGCTGGGGTAAATCCCGTGTTTTAGGAAGAGATCAGAGACAAAGAAACCTCCCCCATCCTGGAAGAGAAAGGCCCATCCGGAGACAACGAAATCGGTTGTGAATTTGTGGTAGTTACACCCCATATTTCGTCTCGGTGTGTCGGGGGGGAAGGGAACTGTTCTGACATTTTTCTCACAAAACCATCCCGGCTTGAAGCTACTTTGGGTTTCCAAACTTTTAAATCAAAGTGGGGACTTTTTTCCTCCCCAAAACACGTTTCCGGTTACAATGGAAAGTTTCTTTCAACGCCTCGAATCACAGACGCTTTCCTGCTTCTGGTCCCACCTGAAATTTTAGGTCGGCGTCTCGAAAAGGCCGGTGCGGCAGAAATCTAAAAAAACCCCAAGCCGATCCCTTTTCTGGCGTCCTGTGTGTCTGATCCCCGGTGATCCAGTCACCTGCCGGCTTATCCTCGCTCAGCTGAAGAGGGCTGATAAGTTTTGCCGCGTTCTTTTGAATCCTCGATGCTCTTCCCACATATTTTGCCGACTTGCTCAACACTTAAAGTGTGGCCATGTTGGTCAAGGGTAGGAAAAAAACACCACTTGAGCAGCACAGCTATGCTGACCAAAAGCCAACAGAAGATAAACAGCATTTGTACGTCGGTTGAAAGCATTTGGAGTTAAAGAAACAAACTTTTTTTTGGGGGGGGGGGGAGTTTTTGGTGAACTGGAGAGTAAATCGGCACGAGTAAAAATTGTTTAAATTTTGAGGGTTTTATTAAAAAAAAAGGTTTTGGCAAATGTGAAAAAAATTAAATGCCCAGAAAAGCCCAACCTAGAGCAGTTTCAAATAGATCTTCATTTTGTGTTTAATGTTTGGGCAATTTTTCAACCGCCTACGATGCTGACCAAAAGTCGATCGGAATAAATGTCAACGCAACAAAAATGTTTGGGCCATTGTTAAACAAAAAACACAAGGTCATTGCGAACCAAACGCCGGATTTCAATCGTTTTTAACAGGTTTTGGCGATTTTTAAACATGTCCCGTGGAAGGAAATTCGAAGCGTCCTTTTGATCCTTTCTGCCCCCAAAAGAAATATCAAGCCAGTTTTGACTTTTTTAGAAGCTTTTTGCCCCCAGCGGGACAGTTCGGCAAAACCACCGAGAACTGGCGAGATACGTCGCTGTGTTTTTCGCTGCGGTGGGGAGCTCGGAGTTTAAGTTTCGCACCAGAACTGAGACACAGTTTCCTCATCGCACCAGGGCCAAATCCAGAGGTAAAAAAAAAATCACCTCTCTGTTCCTCCTCCGGACGTATCGTTTTCCTTCATTGAGGACCAAGCCCAGGCAGTGTGTTCCCCCTGCCCTCCCCAGAATCAGCAACCCTGAGGATGGGGGTCACCGATCCATTGCATTTTGCAGCCCCCCATGTGGGGGGAGGAGCTGGGATATGAGCTACTGGCCCCAGATCAGCCCCGAGAAAACAGGCCCCATCCCCCGGCACCCCCAGGAAGCTGAAAGTGTCACAGCAAATGGGTCTTGTGATTCAGCACTTCCCAGTTATTGCCAGGCAGGGCTGGAAATAGCTGGAATGGAACCCAGGAGTCCTGGCTCCAAACCCCCACCCTCTGCTCTAACCACCCCTCCTAGAGCCGGAGAGAGAACCCAGGAGTCCTGGCTCCCAGCCCCCCTGCTCTAACCCACCAGACCCTGCTCCTCTCCTCCACCCAGGGCGTTTGTTAGTGTAGGGTCTCGCCCTGGCTCCCGTGGGCCACCTCCAGAGCAGGCCAATGGGCCCAGGACTGACATCAGACACACCCCACCCCCAACAAGAAGATATGGGGGGGTACAGATATCATCCCCCAGATCCATTCCACTACTTACGGAGATGGCTCCATAATGGGGGTATTTTAGGGGGCTGGGGAAAGCAATATACGACCTGTTTGGGGGCAGGAGGTGGGAGCCAGGACTCCTGGGTTCTCTCCCCGGCTCGGGGAGGGGAGTCTAGCGGTTAGAGCAGGGGAGGGCTGGGAGCCCGGCCTACTGATTCATAAACAAACAGTCTCGAAACTGTCAAGCCCCCCCCCCCCCCTCTCGACAGCTGGGAAATGAATCATGAGGTCTGCTCTCGGGAAAACGCTCAGGCCTGTGTTCACAAGAAGTGGGGGTTGTTTTTTAAAGGGTCAAAACCCCAAACAAATCTTTGTAGCGGAGCGTTGTTCCGAGATTTGAGCCCCGCTTCCCTGCTGCAAGTCTCTGCCCTCCCCCATGCTGTGCCTCAGTTTCCCCCCCCCCCCCCCAATCCCAGCCTGACACCCTCGGAGCTCTGCGGATGAAAAGTGTGGGTCCAGCTTAGGGTTTCGCGACTCAGGGGGGCCGGATCAAATGGGGGAAAGGTGGAGGGGGTAATTCAGTGACACCCCCTCCCCCTTTCAACTGGGTTTGCACAGCTGCAGGGAGTGGGAGGGGCAGGGACGGGAGACACCTAATTGAGGCAAGGTCTGGAAATATCACCCCACCCCTCCCCGGGTCACAGCTCGATCAGCAGCCCCAGCCGGGGGGGGCGGAAGCGGATCTCGGAAGAAAGCAGCTGGGTTTTTACAGAAAAACACACAGACGGGAGGGAAGAGGAAATAGTGGTGCAGAGAGATCAGAGTGCATGGGGCGGGGAGAGAACCCAGGAGTGCTGGTTCTCAACCCCCCACCCCACCCTAACCCACTCCACCCCACTCCACTCTCCTCCCAGAGCCGGGGAGAGAACCCAGGAGTCCTGGTTACCAACCCCCCACCCTGCTCCCCTCCCAGAGCCGGGGAGAGAACCCAGGAGTCCTGGCTCCCAGTCCCCCCGCTCTAACCCACCGGCCCCCACTCCCCTCCCAGAGCCGGGGAGAGAACCCAGGAGTCCTGGCTCCCAGCCCCCCCTGCTCTGACCCACCAGCCCCCACTCCCCTCCCAGAACCGGGGAGAGAACCCAGGAGTCCTGGCTCCCAGCTTTCCGGAAACCATCCACTCTCACCTCATCGCATCCGTTCTCAGCCCAGACCCGCCCCAATACCTCAGCTCCCCGCAGCCAAACAGAGCAGGAACACCCTCCCACCGCAAAACAAAGCCATCAACACCCTTTGGGGGCTGCACCCCCCCCCCACTCACCCCCTCTGCAGCCAGCTCCGCCTTCACAGCAGCCGGGGCTCCGCACCCCACCTGTCTTCGATCAGCGTCCAACTGCAGGGGGGGGGGACGTCTATTGCTTGTAGTTTTTCCCCTCTTCTCTTCTATTTTTTTTGGGGGGGGCGCTGCCCAGGCTGCCTGGCCCTGAGCTGATGGGGGCTCAGGCGTTGGGAGAAGCCAGACACAACCACGATCCAAAAAAACAAAAAGCGACCCAAACAATAACAAAACTTACTATTGTAAGTTTCACTTCTCTCTCCCCCCCTCCCCCCCGGGGCTCGCAGCTCTGAGCAATGGGCCAGTCCCCATCACAGCCAACTTCTCGCAACTTGCTGAAAAGTGCCTTCAGTTCCCCCCTTTTACCCCCGGCACTTCCTGGTCTCCTCCCCCGGCTGGCCAGCACTTGACCTGAGTCATGGTGAGCAGAAACCTCGCTGGCTCCTCCCAAGCAGCAGACTTCGGGGCTGGGCAGCCAGCCAGGCTTTCGCTTTCCTTTTCTCAGCACATGGGGAGGAGAAGGCAGAAGAGGCCTGAGTGGGCTTAAATTAAAAAGAAATTGAGACGATGACTGATTTGGAGGTGTGCATGAGTGTGTGTCAATTTCCCCTCCAAAGAAAGAGGTGGATTTAGTTTTGATTTAGTGAGAGGATCAATTTGGGGTCAAACTGACTATGTGCCAATTTAGAGCTACTTAACAATAACTCAGCGGATCACAGATTCCTGGCGTGGATTTCACTAGAATGAAATGTGCACATTTAAATTTAATTTAAAAACAATTGAGACAAATCACTGCTATTTTGGGTCAACATCACTCAAATTTAGATGTACAGTAATTGAGATGAAACCTGAGTCTTTGGGTCAATTTCACTGGAGGGAAATGAGCGAGTTTAGTTTTAATTTCACTGATTTTTGGGATGGGGGAGTCAATTTCACTTCAAATTGAGTTTTACTGAAAAAAGTATTATTTGGTAAGTTTTTTGCAGTTTTGATTGGGGGGGGGAATCTATTTTTACGGTGAAATAATTTAAAAAATGTAAGTTGATCACAACGCCTTTGTTAGGGGTACCACGGAGTGATTTGGGTAAAAAAAGTTGACTGTAACTGGATCCCAGCAGCGGGTCTGGGAATAGGACCCAGGAGTCCGGGCCTAGTCCAACTGCTGGGTCAGGCTTCACAGGAAACAGCTCCAAAATATTTTCTCCCCAGCTCTGATAATATTTCAAGCGCAATTCCCCCCAGTGATACAGATTACAAGAAAGATGAATGCGAGTGGAGTGGGGTTTGAATGATCCATATGCTTAAACTATTTGTACTGATATTTCCATACATGCCTAGCAGTCCCCATCATGCCCCCCTGCCTGTGCTAGGGGCTGTACAAACAGAACAAAATTTACAACCTATGTGAAATTAATCTCAGCCCAAGATAAGACACTTTCCACTTCATCGGTGCCGATTTTGCCACCATGGTTATATCACTTTAGATTTCACAGTAACACCACCTCACTCTCATCAGCAGCTCTCCAGGTGCTTTTCCATATTCTCTGTAGCAGATGGGGAAACTGAGGCAGAAATCAGTGGAGCGGCTTTACCCAAGGTCATCCAGTGGCCAAGCAAGGAATAGAACCCAGGTCGGTCCTGACTCACCTCTACAGAGCTCCTTAGTATGTAACATGTCAAAATCCCAGTGGCTTTCAAATACTCTGCTGTCTGATCTTCCCTGTCTGGTGTCCTGCTGTGGCCATCCTCTGAGGCTGCAGAGGAAGAGTAAAAAAAAAAAATCCCAGATATATCTGACCAATTGTGCATTGGGGAAACATTTCTTCCTGACCACTGCTGGTGGCCAGCTGAAGGCCTAAAGCATGAAATTGGATTGGAGTTATTCTCTTAATGCACCAGTTTAACCATATACAAATGGAGGGCACAACCCAGCTGCCTAAAGTCAAGCACCTGTGTGAAGATTAGGGGCCTTTTCTGGAGGCCCAACAGAAACAAGTTTTTCTTTAGAAACTGAAACAAATCAATGTCCTTTTCTCCGCAGCGTTGGGGAGGAGGGCGGATGGATTTTCCCATCCTGCAAATATTTTCAAGAGGCTGAAATTTGCCCCCAGCTCGAATCCGGACCAAAAAAAGTCAAAAGCTCAAAAAATATTTGCAGACCAAAAAAGTTTTTTTTTTTTTTTCATTTCAGATCAGTTGAAGTGTTTTGTTCCAAAAAAACCCTTTTGAAATGTTCAATTTGGATTTTGAAGTTCTTCTCTTCTTTGCCCTTTTTGTGCTAACAAATTCTGTTCTCCGCTGTGTTCCTGACGACTAATAAACCTTCTGTTTTACGCTGGCTGAGAGTCACGTCTGACTGTGGAGTTGGGGTGCAGGGCCCCTTAGCTTCCCCAGGAGCCCCACCAAGGTGGATTTGCTGCAGGAAGCGCACGGCGTGGAAGGGGAGGCTGAATGCTCCGAGGTCAGCCCCAGGAAGGTGGAAGCCGTGGGAGCTTCTTGTCCTGGTGACAGTCTGCTCACAGAGAGGAGGCTCCCCCAGAGTCCTGACTGGCTTCGTATGGAGCAGTTCCAGAGCATCGCCCGGGGACTCCGTGACAGTTACAGAGAAAACCTTCAAATTGTGCCTTGAGCATCAGCAACACTGCCTGAGTCTGCTCAGAGCCTGAGCCCAATGCTAAGAGAGTGGGGAGCTGCCTCAAATGTAACCAGTGCAGAGACGTCAGCCACAGGCGTGTACAGGGTGTGATGCTGTATGAAATCTGGGGGACACTTGAGGATATTATGAATATTAATATTGTAAATTTGCAATGAGTCGTGCCAGATATGCAATGTAAGGTATCTGCAAAACTGTTATGATTTGCCAGATATGATAATCTCATTTATGGCTTGTATCACCTCTGTATATCCAACCTAGACCCCCCCACTGCAACTTGAGACCATTGCTCCTTGTTCTGTCATCTGCCACCACTGAGAACAGTCCTCTTTGGAACCCCGCTTCAGGTAGTTGAAGGCTGCTATCAAATGCCCCCTCATTCTTCTCTTCTGCAGACTAAATAATCCAGTTCCCCAGCCTCGACTCGTAAGTCATGTGCCCCAGCCTCCTAATAATTTTCGTTGCTCTCTGATGGACTCTCTCCAATTTGTCCACATCCCTTCTGTAGTGGGGTGCCCAAAACTGGACGCAATACTCCAGGTATGGCCTCACCAGTGCTGAATAGAGGGGAATAATCACTTCCCTCAACCTGCTGGCAACGCTCCTACTAATACAGCCCAATATGCTGTTAGCTTTCTTGGCAACGAGGGCACACTGCTGACTCATATCCAGCTTCTCGTCCACTGTAACCCCCCAGGTCCTTTTCTGCAGAACTGCTGCATGACCCATCCAAGTTCTGGATGTGTTCCAGAGGGACTTTCAAGCCAGCAAACTCACCAATACTGCTAGGAACCTAATATATGGACTCTGAAGTCTTTGTATGTACGTGACTGTTTTACCATTTGACGTCTCTCTCCTTGTCTTTTCTTGTTTCTTTATAATAAACCTTTAGTTTTAGACACTAAAGGATTTGGCCGACAGCGTGGTATTTTGGGTAAGATCCAAACCTATACGGACCTGGTGATATGGCTGATCCTTTGGGGTCAGAAGAACATTTTGTCTATAGGAGCAGAGTTTTTTAATTACTTCTCACTGGACTGGACCCAGGTGCTGACTGGGAGGCAGAGAACTGGAATGCAGTAAGATGACTGGGCGATTTCTTTTTTGCATCTCGATAAGCAGTGTGGGGGATCAGAAGCACGGTCTGGGACTGGTTGGGGAATTTAACTTCAGTGTTACCCGGCAGTCGGAGGAGGATCTGCGCTCCCTTCTGCAGCCTGCCCTGACCTGGGCACCCCGGCTCACACAGGCCTGGATCCCACGAGACGGAGGGGGGTAGGTGCTGGGAGTGTGAATACCAGTGCCCCTCACTCCCGACCTGCAGCCCCTGCTAGCCCAGTCCTGCCCCCAGCTCTGTCGGTGCCCCTCACTCCTGACCTGCAGCCCCTACTAGCCCGGCCCTGGCCCCCTGAGCTCTGCCAGTGCCCCTCACTCCCGACCCGCAGCCCCTGCCAGCCAGCCCTGCCCCCCCCAGCTCTGCCGGTGCCCCTCACTCCCGACCTGCAGCCCCTGCTATCCCAGTCCTGCCCCCCCCCAGCTCTGCCGGTGCCCCTCACTCCTGACCTGCAGCCCCTACTAGCCCAGCCCTGGGCTCCCCCCCGAGCTCTGCCAGTGCCCCTCACTCCCGACCCGCAGCCCCTGCCAGCCCAGCCCTGCCCCCCCAGCTCTGCCGGTGCCCCTCACTCCTGACCCGCAGCCCCTGCCAGCCCAGCCAGTCTCCTGCCCTGGCACTTGATGCCAGATTGGGGCCCCATGTCCCATTCCCCACTCTGTTCTTCCTGTCCGGGGCCCCACTGGGAAATTCCTGAGTTTCATTTCAGGAGAAGAGGAACGGGCAAATTCCCCCTCCAGCTGGGCCTTGGCTCTGCTCTACAGTGGGATCGGCCATCCCCAGCTCTGAGAGAGAGATTTCCCAGCAACAGGAAGAAAAAGAAGACTGCAGAGCCGGAACCGGCCTGAAGGAAGAGGCTGTGGGGCCGGCACTGGGGGGAAATGTACCTGCCCCCCATCCCATCTCCTTGGGAAGTTGCAGTCATCCCAGCTGTGATACAGAGAGAGGAATGGAACCCAGGAGTCCTGGGCTCCCAGCCCCCCCTGCTCTATCCACTAGACCTCATACCCTTCGCAGAGCTGGGGGGAGAACCCGGGAGTCCTGGCTCCCAGCCCCCCCTGCTCTAACCCACGAGCCCCCACTCCCCTCCCAGAGCCAGGGAGAGAACCCAGGAGTCCTGGCCCTGCCTGCACTAGTGCTGTCTGGCAACCAGTCCCTGGGGGTCTGGCCCCACACAGAGACCTACAGAGACAAACACACCAAGATCTGTCACACACACAGACCCACAAACACACACAGACAGACCCGCGAACACACACCGATAGTACAGACATATACAGACTTCCCCCGCCCCACAACACACACCAGACCTGGAGACTCACAAACACCACACAAATTGCACACACCAACAGACACACAGCTCTCTCTCACTCAGAGACACACCCACAGGGCTCAGAAGACCCAAAGATCTCACACACACGTTTGCACCCTCTTCCCGCTTGGGGTCATCTGCAGATTTTCTAAGCCTACACCCCACTCCATTATCCAAGTTGGTCATGAAAATACTGAATCGTCCCAGATCCAGGACTGACCCCGGCGGTATCCCACTAGATTCGCCCTCCCAGTCTGACAGTGATCACTTGATAACTACTCTTCGAGTCCGGTCTTTCACCCGGTCATGCACCCACCTTATATTGATTTCATCCCTCCCATGTACTCCGGGTTTGCTTCTGACAATGTCCTGTCTCTCTCATGCCTACTGCCCCCCAATCTACTAGGCCTGTTAAAGGATCACCCCTGGATCTCAGTTGACCTTTTGCCCACCACGTCCTCACCGTCAGCTGATTATCCCCCCATGCTCCCCCAAATCCTTTTCCACGTACCTGCTTTTCTGGAGAGAGTCCCCGGGCCAGTAAGTCAGGCCTGCGTTTGTCTTGATGACGGGTGGGCTGGGTTGAGACCTCGATCAATTGCGCTGACCGGTATCCATCCGTCTGATGTCTGGTACGTAGATCGGAAGAGGTGTGTACAGCATCGAGCGGGGGGGGGGGGGGGGGGGGGGGGAGGGGGCCTACAGGAACAGAAATCATCCATAATAATTAAGAATAATAAATTATCCAGAGGGGTTTGATGCTTCCTCAACAACCGCACTAAGGAAGCATCACACTAGGTTATAACACCCACTCAGGGGCAGTAAATGGGTTACCTCTGTAATGCCAGTGTTGAGGGAGGGAATGGGGTAACTCTATGGGCTAGTGACTAGGGACCACAGGGTCCGGGTTTAGAATCATAGAAGATTAGGGTTGGAAGAGACCTCAGGGGGTCATCTAGCCCAACCCCCTGCTCAAAGCAGGACCAACCCCAACTAAATCATCCCAGCCAGGGCTTTGTCAAGCTGGGCCTTAAAAACCTCTAAGGATGGAGATTCCACCACTTCCCTAGAGAACCCATTCCAGTGCTTCACCACCCTCCTAGTGAAATAGTGTTTCCTAATTTCCTAGACCTCCCCCACCGCAACGTGAGACCATTGCTCCTTGTTCTGTCATCTGCTACCACTGAGAACAGCCGAGCTCCATCCTCTTTGGAACCCTCCTTCAGGTAGTTGAAGGCTACTATCAAATCCCCGCTCACTCTTCTCTTCTGCAGACTAAACAATCCCAGTTCCCTCAGCCTCGCCTCATAAGTCATGTGGCCCAGCCCCCTAATCATTTTTGTTGCCCTCTGCTGGACTCTCTCCAATTTGTCCACATCCTTTCTGTAGTGTGGGCCCCAAAACTGGTCACAATACTCTAGGTGTGGCCTCACCAGTGCCGAATAGAGGGGAATAATTACTTCCCTCAATTTGCTGGCAATGCTCCTACTAATACAGCCCAATATGCCGTTGGCCTTCTTGGCAACAAGAGCACAATGCTGACTCATATCCAGCTTCTCGTCCACTGTAATCCCCAGGTCCTTTTCTGCAGAACTGCTGCTTAGCCAGTCGGTCCCCAGCCCTAATCCCAGCCCTGCCACAAGCCTGCTGTGAGATCCCAGGCTAATCTCTGCCTCACTGTTGACTCTGGTGTACAGCACGAGTCACTCCTGGAAAAGGTGGAATGAGAAGAGCATGAAATTCTCCCGCTAGTGATCTTCAATTGCTCTTTCCTCTCGGCCCGGATTCACCTCTCACACTGGTTGCACGCCACAAATAAAAGAGGGTGTCTCTCTGGCAGCTGTAAATTAAATTATATGAACCTCCTTCCTTTCTTCTTCATTGACCAGTAATTCAAAGGCACTGGTTGCAAAGTCAAATGGCTTAGAGTGGAGGTTTTGTCATTTTCCCATCAAAACGTGGCATTTGCAAAACATTTTGTTTAGATTCTGACCTCTTTTTTCCACAGGGGAGATCTGGATTTTTTTTCCTCGTCAGCGCCATTATAAATCTGATATTTCAAACCTCTGAGTACTGAAGAATAGCAGAACCTCGGAGTTACGGACCCCAGAGTTACGAACTGACCGCTCAACCACACACCTCGTTTGGAACACGAAGTGTGCAATCAGGCAGCAGAAGAGACCAAAAATAAGAGCAAATACGTTACTAAAAAATCAAGGGAAAGCAGCATTTTTCTTCTGCATAGTACAGTTTCAAAGCTGTATTAAGTCACTGTTCAGCTGTAAACTTTTGAAAGAACCACCTCCATCATAACGTTTTGTTCAGAGTTACAAACATTTCAGTTACGAACAACCAGGTGTTTGTAATTCTAAGATTCCATTGTATTAAAAATATACTTATCTGACCACTAGATGGCAGCAAACCTCTACAGAAATAATCTGTATTAGCGTTATCGGCTTGGGGGGCAAGGACTCCTGGGTTCTCTACCTGGCTCTGGGAGGGGAATGGGGTCTGGTGGGTCAGAGCAAGGGGGGCTGGGAGCCAGGACTCCTGGGTTATATCCCCGGCTCTGGGCAGGGAGTGGGATCTAATGGCTTAACGGAGGGGTTTGAACATTTTTCCATCAAAATTTGGCAAATAAAACGTTTCACTCTGAAAATGTGTCAAAAATGGGATTTTTTTTTTTACTTTTTTTTGTCGCAAAGAACAAATTATCATGTCTGCCCCCTTGTGATGGAAAGTTTGGGTATTGGGCAATTGGCATTTTCTGACGAGAAGGAAGTTCCATGCCAAAAATTCCTGACCAAATCAAGTCAAAAAAGACTCTGCTCTCGGTAGCAGAGATGGGATTTTGGAGGAGATTACTCCGTCACAGATCCGCAGGGTCTACGTTTAAGCAGACACTTGGGAAGACCTCTTCAGTGTACCAGACCCCCAGGGGGTTCCAGAGCATCCATGCGGTTGCAACGCCCGTGAGCTCTGCCCAGTGAGTCCAAGGCTTTTATGCTCCTCAGGGACACATACCTCAGCAAAGATTTGCAGTGACACCCAACAGACCTTCAGAACAGGGTCGGGTTTGTCAGTCAGCTGGAACATGGCCTCAGGAAGTCCTTAGGTTCACACAGAAGAGCAAAAGATAAGACCAAGTCCATCCTGCCCAGTGCCAGGGCTCCATGGAGCTGTGCCGCTGTGGAATGATCTTTGCTTCCTTCCTCTGTTTCTGTTCCTTTGTCACAGTCTGGGGGCAGAGCTGCGGCTGCTGCGTCTCCTTCAGGTGCCTTTCCCTGAGCACTGTGGAGCTTGAAACCTTGTCTTGTGGAACCACATAAAAGACATTATCTCCCCTGCCTTGTCTCTCTCTTATCCTGGGACCAACATGGCTACAACAGCACTGCAAACATCCTAAAACCAATGGAAACCAGACACCTATTACCACTGGTCTTAGAATGTGAGCTCTCTCCTAGGTCATGGGCCAGGAGGCTGCGTTCGGAGCAGTGGATAAGCGTTGACATGCTAGAGCTTTTTACCTAGCTTAAACAGCTGTAATATTGCCTGGACTGAGGGCGCTCCGTGTGCTTTAAGCTACTTGGTGTAGTGTTCAGGACTTCAGACATCAGAAGCTTGAGCAGCTGAAATCACGGTCAAAACCTTCAGATGGACGAAGGTGTTCTAGACCTTGGAAGTGTTGGAAGAAGGAGATCTGGGATGGACCTAAGAAAGGAGCAGGCTCCTGCTGTGTTACTCTGGGTGTAAACCCTCCAGCTCCAGCAGAGATCAGAACCAGCCCCATGAACTCCAGGAGTAACTCCACTGGTTGACACCAGCGTGAGAGGGGAATGGGCCCCAATTGATTCCAGTGGAATTACTCCTGATCGACAGTGGAGTAAGGGGAATGGGACCCATGGATTCCAGTGGAGTACTCCTGAACGACACAGGAATGTAAACACATGAGGAATCAGCCCCAGTGATTCAGCCGGAGGAAGACACCAAAGGGACTGACAAAGAATGCCTCCATCAAGCAGTAGAGAAAACACCTGGGACTTAACGACAGAGAAGATGCACAAAGAGAGTCGGAGGATAGACAGGGCTGGTGAAATCCTAAGCGAGGTCCAATGGTGCAGGAAAAATTCAGATAAGAATGCCTACATGGAGAATTATCTCAGCATAGCTATGCTAGTCAGCTTCCTCTCGTGGACATGATCCAAGGCTCAGACCAGCCGATAGCTCTAGGCACAGACTATGGAAAACGTGGGAAGGCTGTTTGTCCAATAAAAGATATTTCCTCACCCACCTTGTCTCTCTACTATGTTTATGAACAGAACAGAACAGCTAAGCATTTCCTGGAAGGCCGATGGAGGAGTCTCGGAATGCAAAAGCTAAGAATTCTTAGTGGGAATCACCATCAATGGGAAAAATATGTTCTTGGAAGAAAAAGGTTCAGGCGACTTGGAAGAGCAGCTGCGAACCTCTATGGCGTGGTGTATTGAAAACTGTAGTATATCGCTTCTCGACTCTCTATGAGCTAAGACGTGAAAAAATTATCTAAGTTATATCATTTCAAATTCTCAGGCATTTTCCTGGTCCTGCAGGCTGGCTGGTGTGGTCTGTATGGAAGCATACACTCTAGGTCTAGCAGCAGTCAGCTTACAGCCAGCCAGCCTAGAAAAGTGAAGTGAGTTTTCTCTGTTTTTTTGGGGGAGCAGCCTGTTTTGTCTCTCTGTTTTTGGTTCTTGAGTGTTAGGGTTATTCATTGTAAGCAATAAAGTCATGATGTGTTGCAGTTTCCAGCAAGTCTCCAGAATTTTATCTTGTTTTTTTTCTCTCTAACTTCTCTGCTTGTATGCCCTGAACGTATTGTCCATAGACCAGGGAGAAGGAGTAGTAGTATTTTTATGAGCAATATGTGACTCAGTTTTCCCTACTCACTTGGTACTGCTAGCCACTGGGTGTGAAGGGGTTAGTTTCTTCCTTGGGGTGGGGGAATGGGGTCAGAGTCCCAGAAGGCAGGGCTGAGTTGGTACGAATTAAGTGTCCAGAACTGTCGAAGCAGAAAGGCAGCAAGAGATGAAACCCAGGGGGCTGCAGGCAGGGGATTCCATCAGCAAGGACTGTGAGTGAAGACTAACCAAAGATATTAGATCTTAGATCCTGGATTTCAGGTGACTAAAAATGCCAGCTTCTTTTGGAAGCCTGCCCTGAATCTCTGCAAATCCTAAAGAATTAAGTCTCTGCTGGGGAGCCATGGGGACAATCGAACTGCAGGGTCCAGTCATAGAATCATAGAATATCAGGGTTGTAAGAGACCTCAGGAGGTATCTAGTACAACTCCCTGCTCAAAGCAGGACCAACCCCAACCAAATCATCCGAGCCAGGGCTTTGTCAAGCCTGACCTTAAAAACCTCTAAGGATGGAGATTCCACCACCTCCATAGGGAACCCATTGCAGTGCTTCACCACCCTCCTAGTGAAACAGTGTTTCCTAATATCCAACCTAGACCTCCCCCACAGAGTAGTGGAAAAAGTGAAGGGGCCTAGCACAACAAAACAGGGTGCAACCGGAGAGGCTGGACTAAGTTTGATACGTGATAAAAAAGATTTGGGCGTCGTGTGGTGGATCAAGAGCTGAACATGAGCTCCCAGGGCAACGCTGTGGCCGAAACAGCTAATGCGATCCTGGGACGTACAAACAGGGGACTCTCAAGTAGGAACAGAGAGGTGATTTTCCCTCCAGATTTGGCATTGGTGCGACTGCTACTGAAATCCTGTGTCCAGTGCCGGTACCCACAATTTATGTTGGTTAGTTCCAGAGGGACCAGAGAAGAGCCACGGGAATGATTCAAGGATTAGAACGTGATCCGTTTAGCTTCACAAAGAGAAGGGTTACACTGGGATCAAGTCACCCCCTAGTCAGTACCTCCAGGGGGAGGAAGTTGATTTCAGTAGGAACTAAGAGCCTTGGAGAATCTGGGCCAATTATAGCGACCTCCTTTGTAAAGGGCTTTGAGATCTGCTGACGAAAAGAGCTAGACAAGAACTAGGGATTATTATTTCCCAACCCTTCAACCATGTTGCAGTTACAAATTTAATCCCTGAGTAACTCTTTAAAGTAAACCTTGCTTCCTGAAAGGGGGAGAATGGGTACCGGACACTAGCAAAGATCAGAACTGGGTGTTTTCAAAACAGATGTCCTGTGATTTTTAGTGGAGGGAGGGGGAGCTGTATTGCAGGAACTCTTTGCTCGAACGACCTCAAATTAGGATTACTAGACCTACCGTGTGTCCCCCTTAGGTACAATAATTTTCAAGACAATCCAAGCTAGCCGGTGTGGATTTTAGGGCACATAGAAAAATCTGCTGTTAAAAGGAAGCTCATCTCAACCTTAACTACAGTGGCCAAAATAACATTGATTATCAAGAAGGTCCCAGTGTGACACTGTGGCCAAAAGGGCTTAATTAAATTCTTGGATACGTAAGCAGGGGCAACTTGAGTAGGAGTGGACAGGTTCTATTACCTCTGTATTTGGCACCAGTGAGACCGCTGTTGAAATCCTGTGACCAGTTCTGGTGTCCACAGTTGAAGAAGGATATGAATGAATTGGAGAAGGGTCAGGGAAGAGCCATGAGAATGATTAAGGGACTGGAAAACATGCCCTATTGTGAGACACTCCCGGAACACAATCAGTTTAGCTTCACAAAGCGAAGGTTATGGGGTGACTTAATCCCAGTCAACAAGTACCTACATGCGGAAATAAATTTGGTAACAGAAGGCACTTTAATAAGGTCTAACAAGATCCGATGGCCGGAAGGAGACAAATTCAGACTGGAAATAAGGTGTACATCGGGGTAGGCAACCTATGGCACGTTTGCCAAAGGTGGCACGCGAACTGATTTTCAGTGGCACACTGCCCGGGTCCTGGCCACCGGTCCGGGGGGCTCTGCATTTTAATTTAATTTTAAATGAAGCTTCTTAAATATTTTAAAAACCTTATTCACTTTACATACAACAATTGTTTAGTTATATATTATAGACTTATAGAAAGAGACCTTCTAAAAACATTAAAATGTATTACTGGCACGCGAAACCTTAAATCAGAGTGAATAAATGAAGACTCGGCACACCACCTCTGAAAGGTTGCCGACCCCTGGTGTACATTTTTAACAGCCGGGAGAATTAACCATCGGAAGGACTGTGGTTGATTCGCCATCACCGGCGATTCTTCAATCAAGATTAGATGTTTTCCTGAAAGATCTGCTCTAGCTGAGCCAGGAACCAATTCAGGGCAGCTTTATGCCTGTGTTATAGGAGGTCAGACTGGATGATCTGGCTTAGGATCTATGAAATAAAAAAAATAAAAGCAAATAAAAAAACCACTCAAAAATAAATCTTCTCAACGATTAATGTGTCCACGTACTCACTAGGTGGCAGAGATGAACTGAGTGAAGAAACATACTGACTTGATTCTGTTGCGCAGTACTTTGAAATAGAATGAGATAAGCGCCAAGATCCCTTAAAATATTCCTGTGTGTTTATCAATATAGATACATCTGATGTTTAGACACACGCCCAACTCTGCTAAGCCGCCGATTTTGCCCGATCCATCTCTAACACAGATTTTATTATATAATTCTGAGCTTGCTAAGTCTTCAAATACATCTAACGAAGTAAGCTCTAAACAGCGAAGGGAACCATTCTATTGCACAAAAGTAAAACGTTTAGCAAATGTTTGGGGTGCTTATATAGACAGCTAAATAAGATTCAAAATAGAAATGTGTGCACCTTCCAAAAAATATACACTGTGACAAAGTTCCTCCTCTATCTTGGTGTATCCTGCGCTTATTGGCGGATTTTCTTGCCTCAGAGATTCACCATGTGGGTTGGGGAACAGCCCAGAGACCTTCCCCTCTGGAAGAACCCACAGTCCAGGTCAATTGGGAGGTTTGGGGGGAACCCGGGCCCGCCCTCTACTCCGGGTTCCAGCCCAGGGCCCTGTGGACTGCAGCTGTCTATAGTGCCTCCTGTAACAGCCGCATGACAGCTACAATTCCCTGGGCTACTTCCCCATGGCCTCCTTCAAACACCTTCCTTATTCTCACCACAGGACCTTCCTCCTGGTGTCTGATAATGCTTGTGCTCCTCAGTCCTCCAGCAGCACACCCTCTCACTCTCAGCTCCTTGCGCCTCTTGCTCCCAGCTCCTCACACTTGCACCACAAACTGAAGTGAGCTCCTTTTTAAAACCCAGGTGCCCTGATTAGCCTGCCTTAATTGATTCTAGCAGCTTCTTCTTAATTGGCTCCAGGTGTCCTAATTAGCCTGCCTGCCTTAACTGGTTCTAGCAGGTTCCTGATTACTCTAGTGCAGCCCCTGCTCTGGTCACTCAGGGAACAGAAAACTACTCATTCAGTGACCAGTATATTTGCCCTCTACCAGACTCCTGTACCCCACTGGTCTGGGTCTGTCACATATCCCTCCCCCTTGCTCAATGCCAAGGGGTTGGGCAGCTTGGGACGCCAGACAGTGCACACGTGACAAGCCATCTGCATTGCCATGACAGCTCCCTGCTCTGTGTTGCACATGGAACTGGAAAGGTTGGAGGGATAAGAACCATCTGGTCACCCTTGTGTTCTTCTCCTTGTTCCGCTGCATCCATTGAAGAGGAGCATGGTTGGTCACGAGGACAAATCTGCGCCCGAGCAGGTAGTAGCGCAATGTTTCCATGGCCCATTTTACAGTGAGGCATTCGCTCTCCACCACTGCATATTTTTGTTCCCTTGGAAGGAGTTTCCGACTGTGGTATAGAATTGGGTGTTTCTCCTCCCCGACCATCTGTGATAGAACGGCCCCCAACCCTACTTCCGATGCATCCGTCTGCAGGATAAACTCCTTGGTGAAATCAGGGGCTATCAGTACGGGGTTACTGCAGAGGGCAGTCCGTAGGTCTGTGAATGCTTCCTCTGCTGCGTCAGACCATCTCACCAGATCAGGTCCACGGGCTTTCACTAGATCTGTCAGGAGGCTTGCCCTTGTGGCAAAGTGGGGGATAAATTGTCGGTAATACCCCACCACACATAGGAACGCCCGGACTTGTTTCTTGCGACTTGGTCAGGGCCAATTTTGGATGGCCTCTCACTTGTTCACTTGGGGTTTTACCAAACCTTTTCCCACAATGTAGCCAAGATATTTGGCCTCTGTAAACCCTACAGCGCACTTGGCAGGGTTTGCTGTAAGGCCAGCTCGCCTGAAGGTATCGAGGACTGCCTCCACCTTCTCCAGGTGGGTTTCCCAGTCTGGGGTATGAATGACCACATCGTCCAAGTAGGCAGCAGCATAACTGTTATGCGGGCGTAATAGCTTGTCCATGAGGCGCTGGAAGGTAGCTGGGGCCCCATGTAGTCCAAAAGGGAGGACAGTATATTGAAAAAGACCCTCTGGTGTAGAGAACGCTGTCTTTTCCTTTGCGTCTTCTGCAAGGGGAATCTGCCAGTACCCCTTTGTCAAGTCTAGGGTAGTCAAGTACTGGGCATTATCCAGAAGGTCCACTAGCTCATCTATGCGAGGTATGGGGTACACGTCGAACTGGGATACTTCATTTAGTCGCTGGAAGTCGTTGCAAAATCTTGTGGTGCCATCAGGTTTGGGCACCAGCACAATTGGGCTGGACCACTGACTGGGATTCTTCGATGATCCCCAACTCCAGCATTTTTTTTACTTCTGCTTTTATTTCCTCCCTTTTTGCCGCTGGCACCCGATAGGGCCTCATTGTTAGTCTGGCCCCAGGGTTTGTGACGATGTGGTAATATGTCTCGGTTGTTCGACCCGGTTTTGTCGAGAACACATCTTGGTTCCGGAAGATCATCTCAGACACCTCATTCTTCTGGTCTGGTGTTAAATCGGGAGACACTCTCACCTGTTTGGAAGGCTTGTTTTCCTGGGTTAGGTCTTTTTGGACCGTTGTGCATGCCTCTTGTGCATGCCAGGGTTTCAGAAGGTTAATGTGATAAATCTGTTCTTGTTTTCTGCGTCCTGGCTGCCGCACCTTGTAGGTTACTTCCCCCACAGGTTCAACCACCTCATAGGGCCCCTGCCATTGGGCCAGAAGCTTGCTTTCTGCCATGGGTACCAACACCATAACCCGATCCCTTGGTTGGAACTGTCGCACTTTTGCCTGGTGATTGTAATGGGTTCGTTGGGCCTCCTGTGCCTTCTCCAAATGTTCCCGTACAATAGGGGTAACCAGGGCTATCCGGTCTCGCATCTGCATTACATGCTGTATTATATTTCTCCCCTCATTGGGTTCCTCTTCCCAGACCTCTTTGGCGATATCTAGTATGCCACGGGGGTGACGCCCGTTAATAACTCGAAGGGGGAAAACCCAGTTGAGGCCTGAGGTACCTCCCGGATAGCGAACATAAGGTAGGGTAGTAGCATCTCCCAATCCTTCCCGTCCCAACTTACCACCTTCCTTATCATAGCCTTGAGGGTTCGGTTAAACCTTTCTACCAACCCATCAGTCAGCGGATGGTAGACCGAAGTTCTCAGGGTATGTATATGGAGCAGCGTACAGAGGTCCTTCATTAGCTTCGACATAAATGGAGTTCCTTGGTTGGTTAATATCTCCTTCGGTAGCCCCATTTGGGCAAAGATCCCCACCAGCTCTTTGGCTATAGTTTTAGAGGCCGTGTTTCGCAGGGGTACAGCTTCTTTGTAGCGAGTAGCATAGTCCAAAACAACAAGTATATATTGGTGGCCCCGAGCCGTCTTCTCCAGGGGTCCCACTAGGTCCATGGCTATTCACCCGAAGGGGACCTCTATGATGGGAAGGGGTACTAAAGGTGCCCTCAAGTGGGGACGGGGACTGTGCAGCTGACACTCCGGGCAGGAAGCACAGTACCTCCGCACTTCTTCATGTACTCCGGGCCAGAAGAACCATCATAGGACTCATGCCAGGGTCTTCTCTACCCCTAAATGCCCCCCAAAAAGATGACCATGAGCAAGACTTAATACAGCGTTCTGGTGTTTTTGAGGTACTAGGATCTGCTGTACCTTCTGCCCCTGTACTGGTGCAACCCGGTATAAGAGATCCTTCTTCAATATGAAGTAGGGTCCTGGTCCCTGGGGTTTTCCTTCCACGGGGACCCCATCTATTTCAGTCACCTCCTTCCTAATGTTGTCATACCTTGGGTCTTCTGCCTGGTCCCGTCCAAAATTTCCTCTCCCGGGGCTAATCTGCCCAAGGTCTAGGGCCCAGTCTCTGTTGCCTCTACTGGTTCAGAAGCATTAGGGTGGGGGTCAGACTCAGGTGCTTCTCCCTCCTGCGTGGCCTCCTTTTCAGCTGCGCCGGTCCGCCTACCTACAAGAGCGACCTTCGGGCTTTGGGTCAGTATTCGGGTTCCCAAGGCCTTAGCTGCCCTTCTTTCCCTTTTTGTCTTTCTACCCTGTCTGGGAGTGGAGAACAAATCTGGGGATATTTCAGAGAAGATTGGGGGTTGACAGTCTGCTGTGGATGCCTCATCAATTTTAGGGTCCCCATCTTTCTCCAATCCCCCTACTGGGAGTAAGTTTCCAAACCCTGGGAAGTCCCTCCCTGTGAGCACCGGGTATGGGAGTTTAGGGACTACACCTGCTGCTACCTCAGTAGTGTTCCCTTGGATCTCGATTTTTACTGGGATGGTGGGGTAGTAACTAACTGTCCCATGGACACACGTTATCCCCATATGTTTAGCCTGCAGCAGCTGACTACGCTTCACGAGCTTCCCTGAGATAAGCGTGATAGCACTCCCCGAATCAACCAGTGCCGTGATCCCTACCCCATTTAGTTTCACTGGTATGGTATACATATGTGGGGTGAGTGAGACCCCCACAAGGTGGATTAGGGAGCATGGGTCTGCCCAGTTCCCCAGGTTACACTGCATAGGCTCCTCAGCATTGGGACACTGTGCAGCTACGTGTCCCCACTCCCCGCAGGCATAACATCTGTATGGAGCCCTAGGCGTTCCCCGGTCTCTTGGTTTGGGCAGTCTAACATCACGATCTTCTTCTCCCTCAGTGCTCCGACTAGGGTGACCAGACAGCAAATGTGAAAAATCGGGACAGGGGGTGGGGGGTAATAGGAGCCTATATAAGAAAAAGACCCCAAAATCAGGACTGTCCCTATAAAATCAGGACATCTGGTCACCCTAGCTCCGACTCTTTGTGGCCTCTGATGGGCCTTCAGCCTCTCTCTTTTTCCACCTGGGCACTCCTGGTGGCCCAGTCACCCGAACTTTAGGGCTTGGTGCTGCTAGTTTAACCCGGGGTGCCTCTTCCTTAACTGGTCGGGTCAGCTCCCTCGCTGTCCTTCGCCTCTCGACCAGGGCGACAACCTCGTCATAGGTGGAGGGTTCGTTCTGGCTTACCCAGGCACGAAGGTCTGGTGGTAGTCGCCTCATGTATCGGTCGATGACTAGAACTGCTAGTATCTCTTCCGGACTCTGGGACCCTGTTTGCAACCACTTTCGTGGTTGAGATGGATGAGGTCATACAATTGGGACCGCGGGGTTTTGTCTTCCTGGTACCTCCAACCAGGATATTGCTGGGCCTGCTCTGTTGTCGTTACCCCAGATCTGGCCAGGATCTCTGCTTTCAGCTGGGGGTAGTCTGCCGCAGCCTCTTCAGGCAGATCATGGTAGGCCTTCTGGGCCTCCCCACACAGGAATGGGGCAAGGATACCAGACCACTGATCTCGAGGCCAGGCCTCCCTTAGGACTGTCCTCTCAAAGGCCAGAAGGTATGCCTCTACACCATCCTCCCGTGTCATTTTCTGCAGCCAATGGCTGGCCCGTATGAGCTGCGTCCCATCATGGCTGTGATTCAGCTCTGTAAGGGACTTTACCTGGTTTACCAGTTCCCGCAGCATAGCTCGGTCTTGAGCAGCCTGGTCCATCAGCAGGCGATTAGTCTCTTGCTGCAGCCGCCCTGCCTCCTGTTGGGCAGCTGCCTGGACACGGGTAGCCTCCTGCTGGGCCGCCGTAGCTCATATCCATGCCTCCATGCCCGCACTACATCATCCATTGTGGTGAAAAAAAAAAAAAACCCTCTCCCCTTTTTTTTTTTTTAAAATCACCCTCCTTCTTCTGCTGCGCTGTGCACCCCAAGATCCCACTCCTGACAGCAGTGTGACAAAGTTCCTCCTCTATCTTGGTGGGTCCTGCGCTTATTGGCAGATTTTCTTGCCTCAGAGATTCACCATGTGGGTTGGGGAACAGCCCACAGACCTTCCCCTTTGGAAGAACCCACAGTCCAGGTCACTTGGGAGGTTTGGGGGGAACCCAGGCCCGCCCTCTACTCCGGGTTCCAGCCCAGGGCCCTGTGGACTGCAGCTGTCTATAGTGCCTCCTGTAACAGCCGCATGACAGCTACAATTCCCTGGGCTACTTCCCCATGGCCTCCTCCAAACACCTTCCTTATTCTCACCACAGGACCTTCCTCCTGGTGTCTGATAATACTTGTGCTCCTCAGTCCTCCAGCAGCACACCCTCTCACTCTCAGCTCCTTGTGCCTCTTGCTCCCAGCGCCTCAAACTCGCACCACAAACTGAAGTGAGCTCCTTTTTAAAACGCAGGTGCCCTGATTAGCCTGCCTTAATTGATTCTAGCAGCTTCTTCTTAATTGGCTCCAGGTGTCCTAATTAGCCTGCCTGCCTTAACTGGTTCTAGCAAGTTCCTGATTACTCTAGTGCAGCCCCTGCTCTGGTCACTCAGGGAACAGAAAACTACTCATCCAGTGACCAGTATATTTGCCCTCTACCAGACTCCTGTACCCCACTGGTCTGGGTCTGTCACAACACATACATAAGAACGGCCATACTGGGTCAGATCAATGGTCCATATAGCCCAGTATCCTGTCTTCCGACAGTGGCCATTGGCAGATACTTCAGAGGGAATGCTACTAGGAAATCATCATGCTTGAGAAATATGACTGGTAAACTCAAAAATAAACTCCTTTGAGCTACGAGATTCACTTTGAGTTTTGAGGAAACTCAGCCAGTTATCAAGTTCCACATAGTTTAAGAGATTGGTAGGAAATGTTTTTTTGGTCCTGTTAACATCTGGGAGAGTTTGGAAAATTTTCCAGTCCCAAATCAGGCGGGGAAAAACAAACAAAACAAAACAAACAAAAAACAAAAATTTGAATGTTTTCACCAACTGAAAATCCTCCCCCCCCCCAAAAAAAATTTAGTTCAGGTCAATCAAAACATTTTGTGTCAGTCATTTTCAAATGTTTCATGTCAATTCCAACCATATTGGGGCTTTAACATTTTTGTCTTCTAATTAGCTAAACATTTCAAAATAAAAAAAAAATCATTTCAAAGTGGAAAACACACAATTTACGGTTTTGAAACATTCAGAATTTTTCAAAAATGTTTCACATCAAGAAATTTGTCCCAAACCGAGCATTTCCCACAAAATTTTGGTTTTGACATTTTCCAACGAAGAAATGTCATGTGGAAACATTTCTCACTGGCACTCACGGTTTTGCCTGGAAACCATGGGGGAAAAAAACCCAGAATGTTGTCGTTTCCACCCAAAATTGTAAGTATCCCCAAACTCTGGGGGTAATTGATATGAACGGGAAAGTTCCCCATCTCAGAGCAATTGGCTCAGGCTCTCTGCAGACTCAGGCAGCATTGCTGCATCGAGTACACTCAGGGCAGCTCCCCCTCTCCCCCCAGAACTTTAGCACTAAACTCGCTGAAAACTTGGCTCAGGTACTACTGAGCCAAGAAACACAACACGATTCAAGAAAGGATTGGACATTCATGTAGATAAGAATATCCAGAGTGCCAAAGTTGATTAGCATTCACTATTGTAAGAGATCTTACTCCTCATGCTGCCAGGTTTAAACCAATCTCTTCCTAAAGGGATCAGAAGGGGATGTGAGGGACAGATTATTTCACTTTTATCTACAGTGGGTTCTTCCACCTTCCTCACAAGAACCTGAGACAACATGCTGGTCTAGATCCAGTATGGCATAGCCTATGCTTTCCTAATTAACCTGCATCGCTGCTCCCAGGTACCCCCATATTACAGATGGGGAAATCTGAAACCGAGGCAAAAGGTCAACATTTTGGGTGCCCAAAACCAGACACTCAGGTGCACAACTAGCACCATAGACAACCAGTTTGGTGTTCAGAGGCCGGTAGCTTCCATAGACTTCTGCTTACAGGGGCCTAAATATGGATTTGAGGGTCTACCTTTAGACATGAAAATTTGGGGAGTAGCTGTGTTGATGGAAAGAGGGCATAAAGATGACCCTTATCAGAATACCTTCCACTTCTGGTCCTGGGCTGCAGGCCCAACTACATGCCACCCTCCCAGCAGTCCCTGATGAAAGGGGTAGGAGCAGGCACAGCTGGCTATTCTTAGATACTAGGCAGCTGGGAGAAGTTTGTTAAATATGTCATTTCTCTCCCTTTGAAACATCCTTCATGCTTTTTAACGCACAGCGTTTCTATCTGCTTGTGCTTATTTACTCATGGTTCGGAGGCCGCCCAAGATGATCTGAAATAGCCCAAATAACGCGACTATCCAGGCATGCTGCAAAAGACCTTTGTTGGGCAGGATCTCTAGAGACAGCTTCCTAGATGAAGGGGTAGGTAGCTGGCCATCCGAGACCCTGTGAAGCAATGATTTTAACACTGCTCAGATTTAATTTAATTATATGATAAATTATGCTAGGGTGCATCAGTGTGTCAGAAAGGCATCTTTCGGATTTGAAATCTAAAACCAAAATAAATATAGCCCAGAAACTGGGCTGGGGGCTTCCCACCCAGTGTATTATACAAGATAGGACTACAATGGTCGCTCCTGGTGTTCTAATCTATGCATCTATGTTAGAACGGCAAGGGACCCAAGAGATAGAATTATTCTGGACGGCACGCAGCTCCCTTTCCCTCTGCTTAGCCTCGGAAAGCTGAAATCCAACCACATCTGACCTAGTTACACTGCTCTTTTATGCACGTACCTCTTTTATGGCTGTCACACAGTGCCGCACGGGTGGATTTTAATAGCTTTGCTGAGGCTGTTTTCTGCTCAACTCCCATCCCTCCTGACACCTCTCTCTCAACCGGGGACAGCTGGCCAAGCTTCTGAGCACAAGGCACTTTTGAACATCTTAGAAGCGACTTTTCAGGAACTTAAGTCTCATTGAAAGTCAGTGAAATGTAGGCTCAGCTCTTCAAAGGTATTTAAGCTCCTAACTCAGTGATTTCAGTGGAAGTTAGAACACACTGAATCTTGATTTAAAAAATGGTCAGTGAGAGAATCCACCACAGCCCCTGGTAAGTTGCTCCTATGGTTAACTGCTCTGTTAAAATTTTATGCCTTATTTCAGTCTGAATTTGTCTCGCTTCAATTTCCAGCCATAGGAACATGTTGTTCTACCTTTCTCTACTTGATTGAAGAACCCATTATTAAATATTGGTTCCCCACGTACATACTTACAGACTGTGATCAAGTCACCCCTGGTCCTTCTCTTTCTTAAAATTATCTAGATTGAGCTCCTTGACACACTCACTCTAAGGCAGGTTTTTGAATCCTGTAATCATTCTCATGGCTCTTCTCTGATCCTTCTCCAATTTATCAACATCCTTCCTGAATTGTGGACACCAGACCTGGACTCGGCATTCCAGCAGCAGTCACACCCGTGCCAAATACAGAGGTAAAATAACCTCTCTGCTCCTACTTATGCTGCTCCTGTTTACGCATCCGGGCACTGCATTAGCCCTTTTGGTCACAGAGTTGCATTGGGAGCTCATGGTTCACCTGATTATCCACCACACTCCCCATATTTTTTTCAGTCATTGCTTTCAAGGATAGACCCCCCCCAACATGTAAATATGTAGCCTACATACTTTGTTCAGAAAACAGCCTTCTCTGTTAGGAACGTGGGTGAAATGCAGCCAACCAGCCTGAGGCCCTTCTGTATGACGTCACCTTATGAAGCAAGCAGATCCAGGCACGAAAAATCTCCAGGAGAAGCTACAGAAGCAGTGGTTTCTTCCCTTGAGCTGGAAGGCAAATACCAGAGAGGATGACATTTCAAGGGACTCTCCCTTGTTTGGAGCCTTTATGACAAGATAGCTTTGTGAAAGAGATGTTTTAATCCAACTCCTGTGGGCTGTTTGGATGGTTTTTGTGGTTCCAATTGGTCTTGGAGTCTATGAATCCAACCTCATGTTTCAGGGCTTCAGCTGGTCACCTGCAGGGGCCAAGAACAGATTTTTTTCCCCCACCTGCTGTGTGTTTGCAATCTTCCCTGCCCCCACCTTCCTCTGAAACATCAACAATTGGTCACAACAGGAGACATGACAGTGCTCTGAGCTTGTCCAGAGAATCCTCTCTGGATGCCTGGCTGCTATGTCTTGCTCACATGCGGGTCCAATTAATCGACAGATTGGGTGGATGGGAAGGAATTTCCTCACAGATCAAATAGGCAGGGACTGTGTGTGTGTGTGTGTGTGTGGGGAAGGGTGGCGGAGGTGGCAGGGAATTCACCTAGTCAATTCCCTGCCATTGCGGGGGACCCAGGCTTGGCACCTGGCACTCTTCTGTTCTCAGCCAGTTTAGCATCCTGAGGGCTGACATGCTTTGGTGTAACTGAAATCATCAGGCTCAACGTAGCAGTATCTGGGTGAAATTGACCAGCCCGTGCTCTGCAGAAGGTCAGACGAGATGATCTGACAGCCCCTTGCGGCCTTAAACCCACTTACACCTCCTTTGGGAAAGGGCACAGATGGAAAAAACCCACTTCACGAGCTCCCCAAACTAGGTCGGTCTTAAAAAAGGAAAGTCCACCCACTTCTGTTTATTTTTACTCTAGATTTGTTTCCTGTCAGGCACAAAGCGCAAGCAACTACAATTAAGAGCCACAGAGGCCCATTAGCAAGACAGGGGGTCTCTAGGGACTGGCCATGTTCCAATCTGCCTGGCTGGTATCCCTCATTTTCCCCTTATTTACTGCCACCAAGAAACTCTACTTGAGGCTCAGTGTCACATCCTAGGTGACAAAGGAGAAGAGCACGTCCGGGAGGGTGTAGGCTGTGAGGCAATGCCCTCTTTGTGATCTGAAAGTCACATGCCAAGAGATCATTTTAAGATCAGAGGAAGCATGAGTCAATGGAGCTGCTGGTAAGAAGGGGGTCAAGCTGAACTTAGCCAGGGATCATGCATGGCTAGTGACTGTAGATGCCAAACCGTCACTACAAGAACAGGGTGGAATTTTTCAGCTGAAATTTTTGGCCAAAGAAAAGAAAGGTTGAGATTCTAAATGACTGTTTCAAACTTTACTTCAAGTTTGAATTGCTAAATCACAAAAATCAAAGTGTTACATTTTGGGTTAAATTCAACCTTTTCTGTGACGTGACTTTTTCCTCCACTGTTCAGTTCACCAGAGTTCCAAAAATTCTCGTTTCTACCCAAAATGATCCCCCCCCCACATTTTTTAGAACAGCCAGAAAACAAAAGTTATTTGCACAATTCTAGTTCTGACAATTTTAATGTGTTCTCTTTATAGCCCTGCCCTGAAATGGGGTACCCCAGGTTGCCACGGATTGAGTTGTCTTCTGGAGGAGAGGCCAAGCAACAGAGATCCGTGGTGATCAAGATTGGATGTTTTTTCTAAGAGATTCTACTCTAATTTAAACAGGAGATAATTCAAGGAAGCTCTCTGGCCTGTGTTATGCAGATTAGACTAGTTGATCACAGAGGGCTTAGAATCTATTAAATTTTGCCTGAAACAGCTGGTGCTTAATGAGAGTTGTTAGTCACCAAAATCTTAGTCATATCCTCTCCCCTAGGCCAGGTAGAGATAGGTAGTTATGGCATGCAGCTCTAATCTCAAGCGATGGTGCAGCCAAATCCACGTGGAGTTCAAAGGGCCCATTTTAAAGAGCGGTCGGTGGTAGGAAATGAAAACCTGAAGTCCTGAATAGGGGATAAAATTGAGGCACCTCGGCAGAACACAGGTGCAGAGAACAATCAGAGAGGCTCAAGGAGTGGGAAAGAAAGAGCAGAGGCAGCTGTGAGAGTCAGAGACCGTTTTTGTGCCACCTAGATACAAGTGTTGGGTCTACAAAGGGGACAGAAGCTGCACACGGTCTTAAAACTACACAGAAGCAGGAGCAGGCCATATGGTAACTAGAATGACTCTTCTAGGAGGTTGTTTCTGCTGCTAGCCCCTGGCAAGAGATGCTACAAGTCAATGTGAGTACCCTTCACATTTGAGGTTATGCACTATTCAGGTTAAAGCAGGACCCTGGCTCTGCAACAGGGCTTAAAAGAGAACCACCTCCTGCTCTAACCACTACAGACCATTCCCTAAGCCAGAGCCAGGGATAGAAAGAGTCCTGACTCCCTGTCCTGATTATTGGACCTCCCTCCCAATGTGGTCTACTGATGACCCTGCCCCCAGGCACCACCTCCCTGCTGGAAAGGAGATCAAGGCAACCTAATAAACGTTGACATCTCAGGTTTTATTAAAATTAAATATAAGTTACAGTAGTCAAATATTAAAGACAACAGATGCAGACATTCTCTATTTCCAACCCTTCAATATTTAAATTCATTTCACAGAAATGCTACAATAGCAGAGAGCACCAAGAAGCCAGCCTCTTTATCTGAAACCCTCGCCTCATGCAATATAGTCACATGCAGCACTCCGGAACTGGGGCCAGACAGGATTCTGCCTGCAGATCGGGCTGCTAACTTGCGCAATGGTAAAGGATAAGGGTTGGCAGATAATTTGGCAACACCACCACAGCAATAGGCTTTTCATTGGGAGTCGCAGAGAAAGAGGTCATGGGTTTGAGGGGTATTTTTAACTAGTTCATTAGTACACAGACTTAACCTTGCTGTCTGAATCCGTTAATACTTGAGGCTCAGATTTTGCCTGTACAGGACTTTCCACCAGAGATATTTACAGTATCTGCTGGTAGGTAGGTCAGTGGCATCGCTGGCATTTTATATGGCAGAGAGAGGTGGAGAGTGGAAGAGCCAGACACGTAGGCATTTCAGGGGCTGAAGATGTCAGGACCAGACAAGTTGTTGGGATGCCAGCCTCCAAAATGATCAGCCACCAGGCCTCATGGTGACAGGTGTTCAGAGATCTCCAGGAAGGGACACCTCTGCCTATCTGCTGCTGATTCGACCCGACAGCCCCCGTCAAGTCTCCGTGCTCCAACAGAGATGAGCAGTGATGAGTCAAGGCCGCAGGCGATCACATCAATCCCGGGTGCCACGTGAATCTCTGGTTTCTCCCAAGAGCATTCAAAGCCTTTTGACGAACAGCCAGCCCCAGCTCTTGGGGCTAGCCCTTGGAGCCTCACATGATGTAGCAGGTCATGAGGGCAAGGTCCTTCATCTCTGGACCGTAGGCTGCGGGAGAGAGTCACAGAGCCGTGAGTACAGGCAGAGACATAAAAGCGAGAACGTCACCCACCCCACTTCCCGGCCCACGCAACCCAGCCTGGCAAATATTTACCAATGAAATGCCGCTGCTTGAGGATTTCCTGTCCCTGCGTTAGAGAGGGGGATTGAGCAGAAAGGAGGGACGGTTCCTGATCGATGCCTGATCTCCCTGCCCCACTTGCCTCCGAGAGCCCCCCTCCCCCACTCTAACCCACTAGACACCACTTCCCTCCCAGAGTTAGGGATGGAACCCAGGAGTCCTGGCTCCCAGCCCGCTCCCACACCCCCACTCTAATCACTACACCCTACTCTTCCCATGGCCAAGGACAGGGGGTGATGTCACCCCTCCAATAAGAGATGACATCACGAAGGAGGGGGATGACATCACCCACCTAGGGGTGAGGGGTCACATGCTGGAGGGGGAGTGAGCTGACGTCACCCCTCAAGGTTGGGCATGATGGGGGGAGGGAGTGATTTGACATCTCCCACATCAGCCCCCCCCACCAGAGACCCCTAGGGGTGGTGGGGCGCACGCGCTGAGGCGGGGGGTTGACTTGACGCCTCTCCCCGCCCCCATTGGCCAAGTGACGCCAGGCTCCCTCCCCTCAGAGCCCGCCCTTGGCCAAGTGGGAAGGACCCGGATGTACGTGGCTAAGGCTCTGCGCCCTCCTCAGGCGCGTGCGGCCCCGCCCCTCGGGTAGGCAGCGCGCCCCCGACCGTTGAGACGGTTGGAGGGGAGCGGGGGAGAAGAGGGAGTTGAAGGAGCGCGCGAGGCGAGATACTCACGGTTGATTGGCTGCCGCTCCCGCGCGCTACTGCGGCTGCCGCCACCCCCTCCTCCTCTCAAGAACTTCTTCAGCGCCCGCCACAGCCGCGATTGGCCCGCCTCCTCCGGTACGTCATCGCCAGGTGCCGCCTCCTCCTGCTCCCCCGCTCCTTCCCGCCGGCCAATCCGCTTCCAGAGCTCGGGGTCGACGGGGGGCAGGGCCAGGCGGCGCCGGCTGCTGCTGCTCCGCCACCTCGTCCCCGCCTCCCCGCCCCTGCCGCGCACGCGCAGCGAGGTGAGGGTGCGGCAGAAGGGGCACGTGACCTTCTCCCAGCCCTGGTCGCGCGCCAGGCGGCAGAGGCAGGCGGTGCAGAGCGCGTGGCGGCAGGGGGCGGGGCGGCGCCAGGCGCCGTGCGCGGGCCCGAGACGGCGCGGGGCGCGCGCCTGGCGGTCGTAGGGCAGGTAGCAGATGCCGCACTCCAACTCGGCTGCGCCCGCCTCCGTGTTCGCGTCCATGGCTCGCGTGTCCGCTGCCGGCCGCCGTACCCGAGAGGGGGAAGGGGCCACGCGCGCACACGCTCGGACTCGTTCTCTTCGCCTAACGGCTTCCTCGCGCGGGCCGGCAGCGGTTATATACCCGGCCTGGCCACGCCCCCTGCCTGGGGGGGCGGGGCCCGCCCGCGGCCCAAATCCCGCCCTTTCCCGGACCCGCCGCGCGGGGTAGCCCCGGACTCCTGGGTTCTCTGGGGGCGGGGATGGGAGCCCGGACTCCTGGGTTCTCTGGGGGGAGGCTAGGAGCCCGGACTCCTGGTTCTCTGGGGGATGGGAGCCCGGACTCCTGGGTTCTCTGGGGGGAGGCTAGGAGCCCGGACTCCTGGGTTCTCTGGGGGATGGAGCCCGGACTCCTGGGTTCTCTGGGGGGAGGCTAGGAGTCCGGACTCCTGGGTTCTCTGGGGGATGGGAGCCCGGACTCCTGGGTTCTCTGGGGGATGGGAGCCCGGACTCCTGGGTTCTCTGGGGGGAGGCTAGGAGCCCGGACTCCTGGGTTCTCTGGGGATGGGAGCCCGGACTCCTGGGTTCTCGGGGTGGGGGTGGTAGATGGGAGCCCGGACTCCTGGGTTCTCTGGGGGGGGGGGTGGATGGGAGGCCGGACTCCTGGGTTCTCGGGGGGGGTGGTGGTGGATGGGAGCCCGGACTCCTGGGTTCTCGAGGGGGGGGTGGATGGGAGCCCGGACTCCTGGGTTCTCGGGGTGAGGGTGGATGGGAGCCCGGACTCCTGGGTTCTGTCCCCGTCTCTGACCATGGGCCTGTCACGGTGTCACTTTCTCCCGCTGTAAAAGGAGGCACAGAGCAGCCGACCGAAGGAGCTTGGTTCGGGAAACCCCAGGGCGGCGCCTCCAGCTGCCGGGCCGAGGGGATCCCCTAACCCTGGTTCCCTGGCAGAGCCCAGACCGCTCTGCGCCCCCCTCCCCCCTAGCTAACGGCCTGTTTCCGTCCGTCCGAAACCCGTCGCTTCCCCTCACGCCTCTGCTGGCCTCCTATGCGTGCCCCCGGCGCAGCCCTCAGCTGGGCCTGGGGCCCCTGGGCGCCCGCTGGAGAGAAATCATAAATAATTCCCCTCTGAGGGGACCGGCTCTCCGGCGGGGCTTGGGGTCTCTGTGCAGGCTACTTAACACCGCCCAGTCTGGCTGGCCGGGTGCGTTTGCCGGAACGGCCCGGCCGCAGGCGCAGAAATACCAGCGTCCCTCTGTCTCTGCAGGACACAGTCACTATTTCTGCGCATCACTGTCGTATATAACGGTCCTGGTTAAAATCAGGGCCCCGTCGCGCCGGGCGCTACACGGACCCCGGCCGAGATCGGGGCCCCGTCGTGCCAGGCGCTGCACGGACCCCGGCTAAGATCGGGGCCCCATCATGCTGGGTGCTGCGCGGATGCAGACAGCCCCTGCCTCAAAAGAGCGATCAATCTCAATAGGCAAAGGCTAGGTGGGGAAACTGAGGCACCGAGAGGGTGGAAGTGATAGCCCAAGGTGGGGATAGACTCAGGTGCCCACGCCCAGAGCCCCAGCCACTAGACTGATCTCTCCCTTCAGCCTTCAATCCAGCTGAGGGCCTGGACCGACCCTCTGTGCTTTACAGGACTGGGCATGTGGGCCCCCCGGTGGGTCCGGCTGTTGTTCTGACAGGACCCCATGGCTTACGGCCTCCCCCTACCCCGTCCGCCTATTCCAGCTTCCTAATGTGGTTCTTGCACATCCTGTCCTAAACGATCGTGTCATGCAGCTGTTAAACCTCAGTGGTGCCCTGCCCCAGAAGTAGCTGCATTCCGGTCCCGGGCCAGCGATCCCTAGGCAGCGTTGTTCTGGGGCTGTTACTCAGCTGCCGCATGCCACCCCAGAGGTGGCTGCATTGCAGTGCTAGGTGAGCAATCCCTATGCACTGTTCCTCTGCGGCTGTTACACGGCTGCTGCGTCCCACCCCAGAGGTGGCCGCGTTCCTCGGCGGGCCCTCAATGCTGCCTTGGTTTCCTGCGCCGGACAAGGGCTGAGGAGAGGGAGTGGCAGGAGACCACAGGGGTAGGATTAGGTCATCCCCCAGCTGCTGGTCCAACCATGCGTCATATGCTCTTCCTGCAGGTGATGGGCGCTGGCCTGGATCCAAGTGGAGTCGGCAGGCCCAGCCCAGCGTCCCAGCCCCGGGGCGGCCGGAGCCAGCAGCAGCTGGAGTCGTTAGCAAATAGTTGGGCTCCCTTGTCAACAGTGGGACTGGATGGGTGGTTAGAGTGGGGGGTTGGGAGCCAGGTTCTGGGTTCTCTCCCTGTTCTGGGAGGGGAGTGGGGGCTAGTGGCTAGAGCAGGGGTGGCTGGCTGCTTGCATTTCGCCACGGGGTTGGCACATTGGGCGGCTGTGTGGTTGTGCGGCTGTCTCTGGCCCCATCTCCAGTGCGTTACCTGTTGCCCGCGAGCGGGGGTACGGTGACGGTCATGGTGCGGGTGGCAGCGCAGTGTGCCGGTTCGTCTGGCTGTGCGCTGGTGTACCCGCGACTGTGGTCGCCTATGGCGTCTCCAGGCCGACCGCCCTGGTGGTGGTACATTTGTGGTGTCCCCCCCCCCGCGTGCTGTGCGTGGGCGATTGATAGATCGGGTGTGTTTATGTCCCAAACATCCGCTTTCCTCTCCAGCACCCATGTACCCCAACTATCCCTGTCATAGAATCATAGAAGATCAGGGTTGGAAGGGACCTCAGGAGGTATCTAGTCCAACGCCCTGCTCAAAGCAGGACCAATCCCCAGATTTTTGCCCCAGTTCCCTAACATGGCCCCCTCAAGGATTGAACTCACAACCCTGCGTTTAGTAGGCCACTGCTCCAACCACTGAGCTATCCCTCCCCCATCCTACAACCAGCCTGATTTCCTCACCCCAGACCCCACCTGGTGCAGGGGGGTTTCCTGTTGTCTGCCTGGCTTGGGGTTGCAACAGGTTTCGGACACCCCCAGACCAGCAGGAACCTTGGCCTGTCCCATTCGCTGCCGGCGGGCCTTGGTTTTACTGGAGTCTGGGCTGGGCCTGGGGGTGTCGGGTGTGAATCGGGGGGCCTGGGAGCTACAGAGGGGATCTAGGTGCCCGTGTGACCCCTGAGGCAAATAGCTTCTGGGAAGGAGGAGATGACCTGGCGGCCTGTGCCCTGCCGCATGGCCAATTTCCCAACTTCTGACTCACACCCACCAGCCACAACCCGTGAGTCATTCCCAGTGGGTAAATAAATACACCAGGTGCCTACATGCCACACAGCCAGAAAGCTATAGGCGTCCCGCCCCCAGGGCCGGCTCTTAACCCCCTCCTCTCTGGTATGGGGGACGGACCCAGGCCTTTCTCCCCCCCCCAGCTCCCACCTGGCCCCAGGGCGGGGACTGGCTGGCTCGGGGGGCAGAGAATGGGGCAGGGGCCTGTCCCCTCTCGGGGGCACCGGCTCTGCAGGGCTTGGAGTGGGGGCTGGGTAGAGAGGTGCGTGCCGGGGGTTGGGTCCTGGCCTGATTTCCCAGCCGCGGGCACCGTGCCAGCTTCCACCAGGATTTGCATAATCCCAGGAACCGGTTTTCCCAGGATTACTCAACCCGGTGCCAGCGGCTGGGATTGTAACCCGGAAAGGGGGCTTCCCCCCAGTTCTGCCGGTGCCCCTCACTCCTGACCCACAGCCCCACTGCTCTCCCCTCCCAGCCCTGCGAAATAATCACAGTCTTATGGAAACTGCAAGTGCACCCAACCAGATCTGGGTCCCCCACATTGCGCCAGGTCCTGCACAGACTCCCGGCGAGCAACGGGCACTGCCCCAAAAACTAGCCAAAGAGGTGGGGAAACTGAGGCACACAGCCCCACCTGCCTGTCTCTGGAAATTGAAGCCGCCACGTGCCCGGCCAGCCTCCCTCGGTCACGGGAGACGCGTTATCCCACGCGCCTGGCTGAGGAAGCATGAAATTTGTCGGCTAATTACTGTGGGCCTGGCGGCTGGCTGGGCCAGACCAGCCACTTTCCTGGCACGGCTGTAACTGGGGTGTCACTGCACCCGGGGGGTGAAGAGGAAGAGGTGAATTAGCGAACAGGACGTGATCAGGCGGGTTTGGATGCAGCCCGTAGGCCACCCAGCTGGGCGCGAGAAGGTGGAAGGTGGAAGGCCGATATGCCATAGAGGGGGCAGCGTGATGCACCGTGCCAGCCCCTATTCTTGCACTGGGTGGCCCGGCATCACACAGGGCAAGGGGGTTACAACCAAGATGTGGAGTAACGTCTGATTGACGCCGGAATGAGTGTGTGTGTGTGTGTGGGTGATTGTCCCAGTGTTCCTGTGGAGTGACTCCTGATTGATTCTGGAGTGAGGGAGTGGGAGTTTGGCCGGCCCAGTGACTCCAGTGGAGTGACTCTGGATTGACTCCGGGAAGTGAGCGAGTGGGGATCAGACCATAGACTCCGGTGGAGTGACTCTGGGATTGACTCCGGAGTTGAGCGAGCGGGGGATCAGACCATAGACTCCGGTGGAGTGACTCTGGATTGACTCTGGAGTGAATAAGAGGCTAACTGGGTTTATGGGTCAAGTCCCCTCTGTTATTCTCTGCCGGGATTAGCGAGATATTGGCCTGATCCGAACTCAGTCATGTAGCAAACGACCGGCGCGTCGGATGGACATTGGGGTGTTTGGGGTTTGTCCTGGCTCCCAGCCCCTGGCTCTAACCACTACACCTCACTCCCCTCCCAGAGCTGGGGAGAGAACCCAGGAGTCCTGGCTCCCAGCACCCCAGAATCCTGGCTCTGAGCACCCCGGCTCTAACCCACCAGCCCCCACTCCCCTCCCTGAGCCGGGGAGAGAACCCAGGAGTCCTGGCTCCCAGCCCCCCCCCCCCGCTCTAACCCACCAGCCCCCACTCCCCTTCCAGAGCTAGGGAGAGAACCCAGGAGTCCTGGCTCCTGCCACGTGCCCCCCTTCCAGGAGCCGGGAAGCCTCCAGAAAAGCACTGCCTGGCCCGTCACCACCACCCATGTGACTCGATTACCGATGAGTCAGTGGCTCTCTGGGGACTTTCCCGGCTGCCGAGGCCCCGGCCACACGTCGGTCCTGTCCAACCCCACGCGCGCCAGGCTCCCCGGTCACGACCGGCATGGCACCAGGGCTGATGCAGGCCGCCTTTGTGGGCCCGATCTCAGCCACGCTCCCGCCTCGGGCTCAGCCCAGCGCTTTCCAAGGGTAACCCCAGTTGTCCACACGCCGTCTGCCGAGGGCCCGGGGGACAAGCCGGGACTGGCCGGTCTCTGTGCAGCCAGGGGATGGGGCTGAAACCATCCAGGGGAGCAGCGTGAAAAACAGCCTTAGGTAGGGGGAAAAACGTAGCCACTAAGTTGGGATGCACTGGGGGGGTTACACAGGAGCCCCACTTTGGGGTAATGCTGTGGGGGGAAGAGGTGGGGCAGCTGGTTACCCAAGGACCCCTCACCCAGCCCTGAGATGCAGCCACCTCTGGGGCAGGGTGACTGGTTACACAGGGACCCCTCACCCGGCGCTGAGATGCGGCCACCTCTGGGGCAGGGCTGCTGGTTACACAGGGACCCCTCGCCTAGCCATGTGGCCCCTTCACTGTCCCCTACTGACCCGCTGGAATAAGACAGGCAGCACCAGGTTCGGTTGGTTACTGATTTATTATTTTCCTTTTTAAATTTCAACCTTCTCCGAAAAGAGAGCGAAGCTTCCACAGCCAAACCCCAAATATCTCTGGGCCGGAGGGGGGGGGGCTCTGTGTGGGGTGAAGCTACAGGGCAGGGGGGCCCAACAGAACGACCTGCAATGCACCGCAGCACGTGGGAGGGGAGGCGTAGCCCTGAGATAGACCCACACCTGAACTCCCCACACCCCAGCTTTGCCGGTGCCCCTGACTCCCGACCCGCAGCCCCTGCCAGCCATGCCGGTGCCCCTGCCAGCCCAGCCCTGCCCCCCCCCCCAGCTCAGCCGGTGCCCCTCACTCCTGACCCGCATCCCCTGCCAGCCCAGCCCTGCCCCCCCCAGCTCTGCCGGTGCCCCTCACTCCTGACCCGCATCCCCTGGTAGCCCAGCCCCGGGCCCCCCCAGCTCAGCCGGTGCCCCTCACTCCTGACCCGCAGCCCCTCAGCTATTTCAGGCCTTGGGCTATTCTAAGCTCCTTTCACGCACTGCTGCGGAACAAACATCCATTCAGCTGCAAAACCTGCCTTTCAAGTGGCTCATTATGAACAGCAGAGAACATGGCCAAGGTCACAGACAGCATCAGCTACGAATAGAACCCAGGATCCTGGCTCCCAGCCCCCCTGCTCTAACCACCAGCCCCCCCACTCCCCTCCCAGAGCCAGGGAGAGAACCCAGGATCCTGGCTCCCAGCCCCCCCTGCTCTAACCAACCAGCCTCCACTTCCCTCCCAGAGCCAGGGAGAGAACCCAGGAGTCCTGGCTCCCAGTCCCCCTGCTCTAACCCACCAGCCCCACTCCCCTCCCAGACCCGGGGAGAGAACCCAGGAGTCCTGGCTCCCAGCCCCCCTCTGCTCTAACCCACCCTGGAGTTTAATTCCCCTCCCATGTCTTAAACGCATCTGGTGGGATCTAAGAAAAACGTGCTCCCTACTGGCTCTTGAGGTGCACTGCAGGTTCACACAGGGTTTGCGGAAAAAGAGCCCGGTTCAGGGTGGGGATGGAACCGTGCCCAGACCCCGGGGCAGAGCTGGGGCCGTCTCTCGTCGGCCCCGTTGGAGCTGGTCCTGGGCTACGTTACAGTGACATGCTCAGCAGCTGTTGCCCAGAGCTGGCGAGAGATTGGATCCCGTTCAGTGCCGAGATGCAGCCACCTCTGGGGTGGGGCGGCTGATTACACAGGGCCCCCTCGCCTGACGCTGAGATGCAGCCACCTCTGGGGCAAGTCATGGCAGCTGCTGAACTGCCGCCTGCAACTCCATGAGAACGTAGGCCAGGAAGCGAAGGAAAAGGACGTTTCAGGGGAGGGGGAGGGGAGTGGAGACTTTGTCCCGGACTCCTGGGTCCCGTCCCCCCAGCTTTCCTCTGGGTGTTTGCCGGCAGCAGGGCCCCTTGCTCCCCCGGGAGAATGGGAAGTGCCGCTCTCGTTTCTGTACAGAGTCCACCAACCCCGAGAGGACGGGGCCTGTCTGTCCAGCCACCGGCAGGCCGACTGGAAGCCAGGATTGTGCGAAAGCGGGGGGGTGGGTGTGTTCCTGGATGGGGGGCGTGTAGCCCCCCCGTGCCCTCCCCCTCGCTGGAGCATTATTGCTATAGGAAGAGCTGGCTCTGGATGATCGATGGGTTTTGTTGTTTTTTCATTTAAAGTGGAGAAAGAAACTCGAGTGGAAAGAAAAATGTCCTGGGTGGATTTGATCAATATCCTTCCACCATGGGGAAAGGGGGGGGGGCAGTGAGAGAAAAACAGTCCCCCGAAGGGAATTCCCCAAGTCCCCAGCAGGGGGCACCAGCCAGCTGGGGGGGGGGGGGACAGAGTCCCAGGGCCACACGGGAGCCAACTGGGGGTGCGCAGGGAAAGCCACAAGTGCCCCCCATTCTCCACGTTGGCTGGGTTAATTAGATCGATCGATGAATCCCGGGCCGAGGCGGTGCCCCATCCCTTTAAAAACGAGAGCATGGATACGGCGGAAGGCGAAGCGGCCGGCGAGATCCGGCGCGAAAGCTGGCAGGGTGGGCGGGGCCTTTCACCCGCCAATCCCCTGGCTCATGCTGGCAGTGGGGATAGGTCGAAGCACCGGGAAGGTACGGGGGAGGTGGGTGGTCTTGGGTCATGCGCGAAGCGGCTCCTTCTCCCCAGCAGTGCAGAGAGCCGGGCAGAGGGATACACAGTCCGGTGGGACAAGGACATGCACAGTCCCGGGCGCCGATGTGTCCCTACGCCCGGGACTCTTTTTTCGTATTGGGCTTGTTGCCCAGGAGGGTGTCGATTTCCTGAATGACAGGTGGGGTCAGCTGGGCCAGCACCTGCCGGGAAAGGGGGGGGGGGGGTGAGATTCCCTGCGCCAATGCCACTCCCCCTGCTGGGAGAGAACCCAGGAGTCCTGGCTCCCAGGCCCCCCTGCTCTGACCCCAGTCCCCACTCCCCTCCCCTTCCCTCCCCTCCCAAAGCTGGGGAGAGAACCCAGGAGTCCTGGCTCTCAGGCCCCCCTGCTCTGAGACACCAGCCCCCACTTCCCTCCCAGAGCTGGGGGGGGGGCACGGCAGGGGAGGGGCGCTCACCTGGATGGCTCCGAGGTTCTCGATCAGCTGTTCGGCGCTGGACACCCCGAGCAGGACGGAGCTGACGCCCTCAGAGCGCAGGCACCAGGCTGTGGGGCAGAGACGGGGAGGTGGGAAGGGCCTGTGGGGGGCAGTCCCCCCTGCCTGCCAGGGGAGAGTGCCCCCTGATGAGCCCCCTGCTCCACTCCCTGCCCCACAGCGCCCCATAGCACTGCCCTGGGGCCAGCCCTGCCTGCCAGGGGAGTGCGCCCCCTGCTGAGCCCCCCGCCCTGCTCCCTGCCCCACAGCACCCCCTAGCGCCACCCTGGGGCAGGGCCTGTCCCTCACCGATCGCCAGCTGGGCCACGGTGCAGCTCAGACTCTCGGCGATGGGCTGCAGCTCCTTGATCTTGGCCTGTTGCTTCCGCCCGTCGTCGCTCTGCAGCTTCTCCTTCAGCCACTGGTAGCCCTGGGACGGGGAGGGGGGGACAGGGCATCAGGTGGTGCCGGGGGGCGGGGTTTAAGGGGGTGGAGGGGCAGGGGGAGCCCAGATAGGGGTGCAGGGCCACCAGGGGCACTGGGGGCGCAGAGGCATGGATGGGGTGGGGGTGTCCCGGCAGGGTATGAGGGAGGCCCCCGTACCTTGATGGTGGCCCGACAGTTCTCGGGGACCCGCTCCTCATACTTGCCGGTGATGAGGCCGCAGGCCAGGGGGGACCAGGTAACGGCACCCACACCTGGGGGGGGGGGGAAAAAGAGGGATTAGCTCCCCCCTAGCGATGCCCCCTGCCCCTCCCCCTTCACCCCACAGATCCTCCCATCTTCATCCCCTCCCCCATAGCCCCTGCCCCACAGGTCCCTTCTACCCCATCTGCACCCTCCAACACCCTGCCTCATGGACCCCCCAACCTCCTCCCCCCCACCTCCAGCTCCCCACTCCTCCCCCCCAACACCCTGCCCCATGGATCCCCCTCCACCCATCACCCACCCAGAGATCTCCTTCACCCCCAACACCCTGCCCCATGGATCCCCCCACCCATCATCTACCCCACAGATCCCCTTCATCCCCAGCTCCCCACTCCTCCTCCCACACCCTGCCCCATGGAGCCCCGTCCTCCCATCCCCTCTCCAGAGATCCCTTCCACTCCCAAATCCCCACTCCTCCCCCCCCCCCAACACCCTGCCCCCTGGATCCCCCTCTACCCATCACCCACCCCAAAGATCCCCTCCACCCCCATGGATCCCTCCCACCCATCATCTGCCCCACAGATCCCCTCCACCCCAGCTCCCCACTCCTCCCCCTCAACACCCTGCCCCATGGACCCCCTCCCCCACCTCCCCCCCAGGCCCCGTCCGCGCCCCTCCCCCCCGGGTGCGGGCACCCACCGATCTTGTGGTAGAGCTCGGGGAGCTGCGACTCCACCTTGTCGCGCTGGAACATGTGGTACTCGGCCTGTTCGCACACCGGTGGCACGAGGTTGAACTGCCGGGCCACCGAATACGCCTCCTGTGGGGCATGGGGGGCGGGGGGTGAGATGGGCGTGGCCAGGGGACGCCCTCCCCGGTATTCCCCCATGCCTCCTGGCATCGTCCTCCCTGGCACGGGCCCCTGAAAGGCTCCCACTGCCTAGGGGCCCTGTCCCCTCCCTCTACCCTGCTCCCCCCCAAACCGGGGGTGCCCTCCGCCCTCCCCCCCCAAATTCCCAGTGCGGGCGGGTCACTCACCATGATCTCCATGGCGCTCCAGCGCGAGGTGCCCCAGTACATGGCCATGCCCTGGTTGATGACGTAAGTCATGGCCCGCACGATCTCTGGGCATGGGGGGAAGAGGGGAGACAGGTCAGCCGAGGACCCCCACTTCCCCCCTACTGGGGGAGCCTCACTTTCAAACCCCAGCCGCTCAAAGCCGCGGGACCTGAGTCCCACTTGGGTGCCGTGTTCACTCTGAATCCTACTGATGGCTGTTCCTAGCGCTGGCAGAGACGCGACCTGTGGCCACTCACATGGTGTTAACTCTGAACCTGACTGATGGGGAATGTTAGCCCTGCCTGCAGGACAATAGCTGAGCTCGAGCAACCTCCTGCCCCGCTAGATAAGAGTGAGTGTTCACTCTGAACCCTGCTGACAGCCGTTCCTAGCGCCGGCAGAGACGTTACCTGCGTCCGCGTGCGCAGCAGTAACTCTGAACTCTGCTGACAGTGACTGTTAGCCCTGCCTGCAGAACAGCTGTGCCAGAGACACCCCCTATATAACAACGTTCACTCTGAACCCTACTGATATCACATTTTAGCCTGGCCTGTGGAACAATGGCTCTGTCAGACTTACGACCTGCTGGCAGTGATACCAATGGGAGTGTTAATCCTGGCCCCTACTGATGGGCAAATACATCTCAATAGCGCTGACAGATATGGGGGCCGCTACCATTTAGCGCAACGGACCGTTGACTCTGAAACCTACTGATGGCAGCATTTTCCGCCCACTCTGCGGACAGACCTGTGACCTGGCCCAATTAATCTCAGTGACCGGGTTATTTCTGGTGATGAATTCACTCCTAGCTGGCCCCAGGAGAGACGTGATACGGCCCTATTTAGCGCAACGGGGTGTTGACTCTGAAACCTACTGAGGGCGGTTTTTCACAATCAGATTGCAGAGCCAGAGCAGACAGAGGTGGGACCTGGGCCGAGCCATCTCCAAGGGACGTGCCGGCCACGGGCCTGTTAGGATCTGTCTGGCCGCAGGCAGGTTCCACCCCCCTCTCAAACATTACAGTACGAGCAGACACCACTCTGCACTGACACATACGTATAGAGCCCAACCTGTAGGGTAGAGTCCCGTGAACACCACAGCGACCCAGCATGGGGTCTCGATCCTACACTGCTTAGTCAATGGGGGTCAGAGGGACTATGGGGTTCTAGGGGGCTTTGGGGTGGGACTGGGTCAATGGGGAGGTCTCTGGGGACTTGGGGGGTCCACCCTATGTGGGAGGTCTATGGGGTCTGGAGAACAAGGGGGGTTAATGGGGTTCTAGGGAGTTCGGGGAATCTCTGCCCTACAGTGCCGGGTCCATGTGTGTGTGTGGGGGGGCGGGGGGGGGGGTAGGGCAAGGAAGTTTGTGGGGCATTCAGGTTCTATTGGTTTTAAGGGGCAACTATGGGGTTTTGGGGATTTCTATCCTACGGGGCCAGGTCTATGGGGTTCAATGAGGTTGGGGGGGGGTCAGTGAGCATTCAGGGGGGTCTCTGCCCTTTGGGGCCAGGTCTATGGATTTTGGGGGGTCTACGGGGGTTCAGGGGGTCTCGGGTTTGGGGGTGTCAATGCGAGTTCAGAGGGGTCTCTAGCCCACAACGCTGGGCCTATTGGGTTCTATAGGTTCTGGGAGGATCTATAGGAGTTTGGGGGGGTCTATGGGGCTATAGAGGGTTTCCATGGGGTGGGGGTCTACAGGGGGTCTCTCCAGTACCTTCCAGTAGCAGTAGGCGGAAGTTGGGGTCATACTCTGCGGGGGGAAGCAGACAGAGGTGAGGGGAAGATATGGGGGGCCCATCCCCCCACAACTCCCCCCCATGAGATATCCCGGGGGACACACACACGTGCGCGAGGGCTCTTGGTGCTGGGCTGGGGGTGCCCCGGAGGGGCAATGCTGAAGGGACGGGGGGAGGGGCGTGGAGGGGGCGGAGCCAACGGGGGTGCGGGACCAACCTTCCATGGGGCTGTTGGCGTCCATGCGGTTGGCGAAGACGATGTCGACGTAGTCCAGCTGCAGCCGCTCCAGCGACCCCCTCAGCCCTGGGGGGGGCATGGCGGGAGGGAGGTCAGTCGGGGGGTGCAGTGACCCCCCACCCCACAAGGCCCCCTGAATCCTGCCACAGACTCCTCCCCCCACAGACTCCTCCCCACAGAGTCCCGGTGCCCCTCACTCCCCCCTGGGATGGACGCCCCCCATGCTTCCCCCCCCAGTTCCCCCTCCTACCCCACCCCTCTCTTCTGCTGCCCCCTCCCCACAACACCCCCCCACCTGCCCAGCCCCCCTGAATCCTGCTAGCCCCCACCCCATCCCTTGCTCCATCTCCCCTGAGGCCCCCAAATCCTGCCCGCACCCCCTCCTGCTGTCCCTCCCCTCAGCTCCGTCCCCGTCAGCCCAAACCCTGCCCCACCCCCAGCTCCACCCCACCCCAGTGCTGCCCCCCCTCATCCGCATCTCACCCTCAATGATGTGTTTCCGGGAGAGGCCCCGCTCTGTCTCTGCCCTGGAGGGGGAGAGATTAAGATTTGAGGGTGGGGGGGTCCCCTAAGCCACCCCATAGGGACCTGCCCCCAGGGGGAACAGGGGGCCTCAGGGCCCATGGCCAGCTCAGCCTCCCCCCCCCCACACACTGGGCTGAGACCCGGCAAACTCATCTCATTGATAAACATGGATCCGGATGGGAGCCGGCGCCCCCTAGAGGGGACAGGTCCCTGCCCCATTCCCCGCCCCCCAGCCCCATGTCATTCTGAGTACTCACTGGCCACCCCAGTAGATCTTGGTGGTGACAACGTAGCTGGATCGCCTGGGGTAAGGAAGGGAGGCAGGTTAGACAGGCAATGGGGAGACTCCCAGCCCAGCTCCCTGGTCCCTGCCCCATAGTGTCCCCTACAGAAGGGAGGTTCGGGGGCCGGTTACCTCCAGCCTTTGCTTCGCAGGATGTTGCCCAGAGTTTTTTCTGCCCTGAAGGGAAGAGGGGGGGGAAAAAAAGCAGATGAAAGAGAAAATAGAGAAATAGAAGGAGCTCCCCCGCCACTCCCCCCCCCAGGTACACAGTCTTCCCTAGCCAGGACTCCTGGGTTCTCTCCCGGTTCTGGAAGGGGAGTGGGGGCTGGTGGGGTTAGAGCAGGGGGGGCTGGGAGCCAGGACTCCTGGGTTCTTTCTCTCCTGGCTCTGGGAGGGGAGTGGGGGCTGGAACCAGGACTCCTGGGTTCTCTCCCCAGCTCTGGGAGGGGAGTGGGGGCTGATGGGTTAGAATGGGGGGGGGGGGCTGGGAGCCAGGACTCCTGGGTTCTCCCTTGCAGGGGGAAGGACACCTACTTGCCAGAAGCATAGACCTCGGCCGTGTCGAAGAGGTTGACCCCGTTCTCGTAGGCGATGGTCATCACATTCTCCGCCGTCTGGGGATGCAGAGAGCTGAGTCAGACGAGGGACCCACGGCTCCGCGCCGCCCCCCTCACCTGCGCTGGGCCCCCCAGGATCTCACAGGGACCCCCGGCTGACCCAGGACTCACCTCGTCTGAGATCTGGGAGCCAAACGTCACCCAGGTGCCTGTGGGGGAGAGAATCGGTGATATGAGCCAGAGCCAGGAGAGGGGGAGGGTGTAGGGGCTGGAGAGGGGGGGCACAGCCCCCTCTACCCTCCCCAGTCTGTGCCCTTCCAGTGACCCCCAAGCCCCACCGGGATCCCCCCAGACTGCGCTCCCCACGCCACCCACCTGTCCCCGACACGAGAACTCACCAAGCCCGAGGCAGGAGACACGGAGCCCGGATTTACCCAGATTTCTGCGGGAGAAAGAGCAGAATTGGGGAGGTTTACAGACGCGCCCCCCCCCCCCAAAGACAGAGAGTCCCGGTGCCCCTCACTCCCGACCCACAGCCCCCTGCTGGCCCAGGCCTGGGCACCCTCCACCCCAGCTCTACTAATGCTCTTCGATTACCTTGAGCCCCACCGGGCTTAGCACTGGGCCAAGGGTCCCTGCGTAACCAGCCACCCCGCCCCAGAGGTGGCTGCATCTTAGCGCTGGGCAAGGGGTCCCTGTGTAACCAGCCGCCCCACCCCAGAGATGGCTGCATCTCAGCGCTGGACAAGGGATCCCCATGTAACCAGCCACCCCGCCCCAGAGGTGGCCGCATCTCAGCGCCGGGTGAGGGGTCCCAGGGTAACCAGCCGCCCCACCCCAGAGGTCGCTGCATCTCAGCGCCGGGCGAGGGGTCGCTGGATAACCGGCCGCCCTGCCTCAGAGGTGGCTGCATTTAGGCGAAGTGTCCCATATACGAGGTAGATACACATTCTCTGGTGTCCAATCTCCCCCACGGCTCTGGTTTATTCCCAGTGGTGCGGATCTCGGAGCTATTTATAGTAACTTCTCGCTCACTGCGGCTGCTTCGGCTGGCACAGGAGCTGGGCATCTCTGGCCGGAGCAGAGAGGGGAAACCGAGGCACTGACCACATGCCATGCCAGAGGTCACACAGCTAGTCTGGGGAGCAACAAACCCAGGAGTCCTGGCTCCCAGCCCCCCTGTTCTAACTCATCAGCCCCCACTCCCCTCCCAGAGCCGGGGAAAGAACCCAGGAGTCCTGGCTCCCAGCCCCCCTGTTCTAACTCATCAGCCCCCACTCCCCTCCCAGAGCTGGGGAAAGAACCCAGGAGTCCTGCAGCCACAGGACTACCCCTACCTTACGGAAGGGGACTAGCACCCAGAGCTGGAGGGGGGGGGCATTATTTTAAAGCCATTTAAAGGGTAAAATGGGACAGAATTAATTGGCCCCTGCCGGGGTGGGGATCGGAAGGGGGTACAGAGCCCAGTTACCCCATCACAGCTCTCTGTACCCCCAGAGACCCTACAAAAACTCACCCGCACACACAGCCCCAGCTCCCCTACAATAATAAACTGGTAGGACTTGGAGTATCTGTGATTGGAAGTTGAATGAAGTGTGGCCAATTGTCTCCAGTCCCTGCCCCTTCCCAATCCACTAGCCCCACACTTCCCTCCCAGCGCTGGGGAGAGAACCCAGGAGTCCTGGCCCCAGCCCCCCCTGCTCTAACCCACCAGCCCCCACTCCCCTCCCAGAGCCGGGGAGAGAACCCAGGAGACCTAACTCCCGGCCCCCCTGCTCTAACCACTGAGGCAGGAGCACTTCTTATCCATCTCAATGTCCCCTACGCCCCATGGGTGTCCCCAACCCCCACTCCAGGTCCCCCCAACTCCCCCTCCGGCCCAGCCCCAGCCCCCCTACCTGTATTTCATTCCGGTGGCCAGCCCAGTGGACTCCCGAAGCAGGAATGCGATGTGGGGCAGGTTCTGGCCGGGTGCTCGCAGCCCCGCCACGGCCACCAGCCCCCGGGCCCCCTTAGGGGGCTGGTGCCCCCCATTCCCCGCGCCCCCCTGGGCCGGCACCCCGCGCCCTCCCGCACAGAGCCGCTCCTCTGTGCTGCGGCTCCGCAGATTCTGCTCGGTGCAGGCGATAGAGACCTGCATAGCTCAAGGGCAATGGGGGGGGCTGGGACCCCCGGGGATCCTGGCTCGTAACCTTAGGGTGACTGCAGCCCCCCCTCCTCCTGTCCCCGAAAGGGGCTGCCGGGAATCTGGGGTGGGAGTGGGGGAGGGGCCGAGGCCGTGCGGGAGAGGGGGCAAATGGGGTTGGGCGGGGGGAAGTTGTGGGGAGGGGGCAGAGAGGTTCCCTCCAGTCCCGGAGGGTTCGCTGCACAGTGCACAGCAGCCTCGGCCTCATTAGCATAACAGGCTCCGCCCATTTGTTCAGGGCAAGAGATGGTGGGAGGGAAGCAGATGGATTGACGGCTCTGGGAGGGGACTGGGGGGTTAGAACAGTGGGGGCTGGGAGCCCGGACTCCTGGGTTCTCTCCACAGCACTGGGAGGGGAGTGGGGGCTCGTGGGTTACAGCACGGGGGGCTGGGAGCCAGGACGCCTGGGTTCTCTCCCCGGCTCCGGGAGGGGTGTGGGGGCTGGGGGTTAGAGGTGAGGGGGCTGGGAGCCAGGACGCCTGGGTTGTCTCCTAAGGTGATGAACTCTGACACCCCCTCTCCCCACCCCAGCCCCGGGCATCTGATTCCCGCAGTCTGATCACAGCCCCCCAAAGCTGGAGGGGGAGGGGCGCTGCGCTCACAGCGGCAGTGACTCTTAAAGGGCCCCCACCCCCGGGGTGCACCCCCCCCCCAGCTAGGAATGTGAAGCTCTGCTGGGGGGGGGGAGCTGCTGATGCTATGTAGGACAGTTCACCCCCCCCCCCCCGAGTCTCGCTCCAGTATGTATGGGGGAGGGGTGGACTGGTCCCCTCCCAGCCCGCGACCCGGACGCCTGGGTCCACCCTGGAGTTTCTGAGGTAAAGTATAAGAATTACAGGGGGTGATGAATGGGCACCGGAAGGGGGGGGGGGCGGAAGAGCTGGAAACGGTGGGACGGAGAAGCCCAGCATCCCGCCCCCCCCTCAAATGCAAGGGGCCGGGAGAAGCGAGCTCAGGCCTCCCCCTGCTGGGCGTGGGCGGCAGCGCAACTGGGAGGTACCGACACTGAGCAGCCCCCCCACATCAGACCCCCCCCGATATTGGGAGAGGGGAGGGGAGGGGATGGTTGTACGAGGTGAAGTCGAGTTGGGTGGGGGCTGGGAGCCAAGACTCCTGGGTTCTCTCCCCGGCTCTGGGAGGGGAGTGGGGGCTAGTGGGTTAGAGGAGGGGGAGCTGTTGCAGGGGGCCCTGCTGGATACCGGGGTTGGGGGCAGGGCTGGGGTTCGAACCCAGGGCCTTGCACAGCCTGCATATCTCCCCCACAGAACAGCACGTTGCTGCGTAGGGGGGGGGGGGGGGGACACCCCGAAAGCCCGGGCTGCCTTCCTCCCCGCAGGGCATCAGCTGCAGCGCCTTTTGCAGCCACATGGTGGCGCCATTTCCCCATCAATGGGGAAAGGCTCTACCCCGCCCCCCCAGCCGCCAATCCCCTCTCAGAGCTGGGGAGAGAACCCAGGAGTCCTGGCTCCCAGCCCCCCCCCCTGCTCTAACCACCAGCCCCCACTCCCCTCCCAGAGCTGGGGAGAGAGCGGAGGGAGGCAGCCTGCTCTGGTGCGTTATTGTAGGGTCTCTCAGGGTCAGCGGGGCAGGGAGCCTGGTGGGAGCTGGGTTGAGGCCCCGATGAGGGTCTGGCCTCACTGAAGCATCTGCTGACCCCCCACTCCCTATGCCAGGGCTGTGCCAGCCCCCCATCCGCCCTTAGCCCCCGCCGTCCTGGTAGCGGGGAGGGGGGGAGGGAGCGGGTGGGAGAGAGAGAGAAGGGGGGTGGCCAGGGCTACAGCGGGGCACTGCCACGCGGCCCTTCCCCCCGCGCCGCGCCGCACCGCCCCGCCCCACCTGCTGGGAGGGCTCCGCTCCGGTCGGCGGGGAGAGAAGGATGCGGCTGCCCTGCCAGGCTTGCTGCAGGGTGCTCCCGTCCTCCGCGCCGCCGCCCCCTACAGGGCGGCTGGAGCAGAACAAAAAAAAAAAGCGGCCGTGCCGCCCTAGGATTGGGCGGAATGCCGCCTCCTACAAGCTGCCGCCCCAAGCACCAGCTTGCTCGGCTGGTGCCTGGAGTCGGCCCTGGTCTTATTATAGGGTATCTGGGAGCACCAGGGCTGTGTGTGTGTTATTGTAGGGTCTCTTGGCGGCTGGACTTGTGTGTCCGGGTGTGTCATTGTCCAGTCTCTGGGGGCGTTGGGGCTTGGTTTGCAGGTGTGTTATTGTAGGGTCTCTGGGGGGCTGGGGTTGCATATCTAGGTGTGTTATTGTAGGGTCTCCAGGGTCACTGGGGTGACGTGTGTGGGTTTCTTATTGTCCGGTCTCTGGAGGCGATGGGGCTGCGTGTGTGAGTGTTATTGTAGGGTCTCTGGGGGTGCCGGTGTTGCATGTGAGGGAGAGTTATTGGTACTGGTGCCGCCTTTCACATAGCAAGCCTCTAAGTGCGACCCCCCCTTATAAATTAAAAAATACATTTAAATATAATTAACAACCTTAGAAATGCTGGAGGCAAAGCGGGCTTTGGGGTGGACGCTGACAGCTCATGACCCCCCGTGTAATAACCTCACGACCCCCTGAGGGGTCCTGACCCCCAGTTTGAGAACCCCTCTGGGGGCGCTGGGCCTCGTCTGTGGGTTTGTTTTTGTAGGGTCTCTGGGGGTGCTGGAGCTGTGTGTGCGGGTGTGTTATTGTAGGGTATCTGGGGACGATGGGGCTGCGTGTGTGTGTGTTATTGTAGGGTCTCTGGTGGTTATGGGGCTGTGTTCGGGGGTGTTATTGTAGGGTCTCTGGGGCACTGGGGCTGTACGTGCGGGTGTGTTATTATGGGGTCTCTAGGGGTGCTGGAGCTGCATGTGCGGGTCTGTCATAGGGTCTCCAGCGTCCTGAGGCATGTGTGTGTGTTTCTTATTGTCCTGTCTCCGGGGGCGCTGGGTCTTTGTGTGCGGGTGTGTTGTTATAGGGTCTCTGGGGCGATGGGGCTGTGTGTGCAGGTGTTTTATTGTAGGGTCTCTGGGGGCACTCGGGCTGCATGTGTGGGTGTGTTATTGTACGGTCTCTGCGGGCGCTGAGCCTGCGTGTGCGGGTGTGTTATTGTAGGGTCTCTGGGGTGCATTTGCGGGTGTGTTATTGTAGGGTCTCTGGGGCTGCGTGTGCGGGTGTGTTGATGTAGTGTCTCTGGGGGCACTGAGGCTGCGTGTGCGGGTGTGTTGTTGTAGCGTCTCCAGGAGCACTGGGGCTGTGTGTGCGAGTTTGTTATTGTAGGATCTCTGGGGCTGTACGTGCAGCTGTGTTATTGAAGGTCTCTGGGGCTGTGTGTCCAGGTGCATTATTGTAGGGTCTCTTGGGAGCTGGCGCTGCGTGTGCAGGTGTGTTATGGTATGTTCTCTGTGGCCACTGGGATGGTGTGTGTGGTTGTGTTGTTGTCAGGTCTCTGGGGGCACTGGGGCTGCTGGTGTGTTATTCTAGGGTCTCTGAGTCTGCATGTTCAGGTGTGTTTATGTAGAGTCTCTGGGGGCACTGGGGCTGCATGTGTGGGTGTGTTATGGTACGTTCTCTGGGGGCATTGGGATGGTGTGTGGGGGTGTGTTATTGTAGGGTCTCTGGGGGCACTGGGGCTGCGGGTGTGTTATTGTAGGGTCTCTGGGGGTGCTGGGGCTGTGTGTTTGGGTTTGTTATTGTAAGGTCTCTGTGGGTTCTGGGGCTGCGGGTGTGTGTGTGATCCTGTTGGCTGGCGGGAGGTGGGGGGAAGGCAGGAGGAAACCTGGGCCCCAGCGCCCCCCACTTCTGTCTGATGCAGCCCAGGTACATGTCTGTGCCCCCCTGTGCCTCACAGGGAGAATGGGGATGCGGGTCAGGAGTGAGGGGCAGTGGCAGAGCTGGGGGGCTGGGCAGGGACGGGCTGGGCTAGCAGGGGGCTGCGGGTTGGGAGTGAGGGGCATCGGCAGAGCTGGGTGGGGGCAGGCTGGGCTACCAGGGGCTGTGGGTCGGGTGTGAGGGGCACTGGCAGAGCTGGGAGGCACAGGGCTGGGCTAGCCAGGGGCTCCGGGTCATGCTGTCGCAGGGGCCCCCAGCCCTGACCCCCAGTGGTAGGGATCAGAGACCCAGAGCTGCCCAGGTCAGCCACTTCTCCTGGGATGCTCTGGGCTGTGGGACACTGGGCCGCTTGCATGCTTTGTGGAACCCTGGGAATCTCGCACGTTGGCTGGGGAAGGTAGGGGGAAGAGACGCCCCGCCGGTACGGGGCATGTGCCGGGACATATACAATAAACCTGTGTGTATCTGTGGGGTGCGGGTGTCCGGCTGCACTCTTCCTACAGGCCAGTCAGCCTCACCTCAGTCCCTGGAAAAATCATGGAGCAGGTCCTCAAGGAATCAATTATGAAACATTTAGAGGAGAGGAAAGTGATCAGGAACAGTCAGCACGGATTCACGAAGGGGAAGTCGTGCCTGACTAACCTAATTGCCTTCTATGATGAGATAACTGGCTCTGTGGATGAGGGGAAAGCAGTGGATGTGTTATTCCTTGACTTTAGCAAAGCTTTTGATACGGTCTCCCACAGTATTCTTGCCGCCAAGTTAAAGAAGTATGGGCTGGATGAATGGACTGTAAGGTGGATAGAAAGCTGGCTAGATCGTTGGGCTCAACGGGTAGTGATCAATGGCTCCATGTCTAGTTGGCAACCGGTTTCAAGCGGAGTGCCCCAAGGGTCGGTCCTGGGGCCGGTTTTGTTTAATATCTTTATTAATGATCTGGAGGATGGTGTGGACTGCACTCTCAGAAAGTTTGCAGATGACAATAAACTAGGAGGCGTGGTAGATACACTAGAGGGTAGGGATCGGATACAGAGGGACCTAGACAAATTAGAAGATTGGGCCGAAAAAAACCTGATGAGGTTCAACAAGGACAAGTGCAGAGTCCTGCACTTAGGACGGAAGAATCCCATGCACTGCTACAGACTAGGGACCGAATGGCTAGGTAGCAGTTCTGCAGAAAAGGACCTAGGGGTCACAGTGGACGAGAAGCTGGATATGAGTCAACAGTGTGCTCTTGTTGCCAAGAAGGCTAACGGCATTTTGGGCTGTATAAGTAGGGGCATTGCCAGCAGATTGAGGGACGTGATCGTTCCCCTTTATTCGACATTGGTGAGGCCTCATCTGGAGTACTGTGTCCAGTTTTGGGCCCCACACTACAAGAAGGATGTGGAAAAATTGGAAAGAGTCCAGTGGAGAGCAACAAAAATGATTAGGGGTCTGGAGCACATGACTTAGGAGGAGAGGCTGAGGGAACTGGGATTGTTTAGTCTCCAGAAGAGAAGAATGAGGGGGGATTTGATAGCAGCCTTCAACTACCTGAAGGGGGGTTCCAAAGAGGATGGAGCTCTGCTGTTCTCAGTGGTGGCAGATGACAGAACAAGGAGCAATGGTCTCAAGTTGCAGTGGGGGAGGTCCAGGTTGGATATCAGGAAAAACTATTTCACTAGGAGGGTGGTGAAACACTGGAATGCGTTACCTAGGGAGGTGGTGGAGTCTCCTTCCTTGGAGGTTTTTAAGGCCCGGCTTGACAAAGCCCTGGCTGGGATGATTTAGCTGGGAATTGGTCCTGCTTTGAGCAGGGGGTTGGACTAGATGACCTCTTGAGGTCCCTTCCAACTCTGATATTCTATGATTCTATGATTCCCAGAATCCCCTTCCCCTGCGAAGCCGGCGGCACCTATGGGGGTCAAATGCAGGGAACTCATCCAAGCCCAGATGAATACACACTTCGATTTCCTGCCCAGGGGGACTAGCGTGCCGGGCTCCTGTCCAGCCAGGCCGGTGACCAGCCCCAAAATAACCCCTAGATCAGATCTGGTAGAAAATCAGCCAATCCTGGCTGAAAAATTACCAGCGACAGAGACCCTGAGCGTGCCCCAGGGCCAGTGGTTAATTCCTCTCACCGGTCAAAACTTGCACCTTGTATCGGCTGATTCCCCCCCAAATCCCTTTCCGAGCCCCCCAGCCCAGCGGTCCGGCCTGCGTTCCGTGTTCCCCGATGTCTGCGCTCACACTGGGCCGTGGGCGGGTGCCCAGCTCCCGGAGTGATCCCGCCCGCTCTGGCCTTTCCCAGTTTGCTCTGTGTTTGCCCCACAAGCTGCATGGAGACTGTCCCGGGGTAGCCAGTGTCCGCCCTGGCCTCAGTGGCTCTGGAAATGCACGGTTCAAACCGAGATGGGGGATGGTGCTGTCCTGGCCCGAGTCTGCAGGCTTGGTATCAATGTCCGCAGCCAAGGGTAGGGAGGCAGAGAACAGGGAAAGGAGGGGTGTGTGTCTCCCTGCCCCCCCCCCATTTCTAACCATTAGCCTCCACTCCCCTCCCAGAGCTGAGGATAGAACCCAGGAGTCCGGGCTCCCAGACACCCCTGCTCTAACCCACCAGCCCCCACTCCCTTCACAGAGCCGGGGATAGAACCCAGGAGTCCTGGCTCCCAGCCCCTCCCTGCTCTAACCCACCAGCCCCAACTCCCCTCCCAGAGCCGGGGAGAGAACCCAGGAGTCCTGGCTCCCAGCCCTCCCTGCTCTAACCCACCAGCCCCCACTCCCCTCCCAGAGCCGGGGAGAGAACCCAGGAGTCCTGGCTCCTAGCCCCCCCTGCTCTAACCCACCAGCTCCCACTCCCCTCCCAGAGCCGGGGAGAGAACCCAGGAGTCCTAGCTCCCAGCCCTCCCTGCTCTAACCCACCAGCCCTCACTCCCTTCACAGAGCCGGGGACAGAACCCAGGAGTCCTGGCTCCCAGCCCCCCCTGCTCTAACCCACCAGCCCCCACTCCCCTCCCAGAGCCGGGGACAGAACCCAGGAGTCCTGGCTCCCAGCCCCCCCTGCTCTAACCCACCAGCCCCCACTCCCCTCCCAGAGCCGGGGAGAGAACCCAGGAGTCCTGGGTCCCAGCCCAATCGGAGCTGTTTTGGTTGGTGGTCACAGCTACCTTTGGAGGATTATGGGCCCAGCTGGGAGGTGGGGGAATGGCCCTGCCAGCTGGGGGGAGGGGGGGCGGTGCCCGCATCTGTCTCCCCTGATTAGGCTCCGTGGCAGGAAGCAGAGGACACCAGCTGGTGGGGCCACATTCATCTCGGCTCAGTCCAGGGACAGATTGCGAGGGATTAGCATGAGGTGTGTGTGTGTGTATGTTGGGGGCACATGGGGTCTCACACAGCACTGACCAGCAAGGGTGCTCCCCCTGACTCCTAGCCCCTGTTCTGTACACCCACTAAGCCCCACTCCCCTCCAAGAGCTGGTGATGGAACCCAGGAGTCCTGGCTCCCAGCCCCCCTTCCTCTAAGCACCAGACCCCACGCCCCTCCCAGAGCCGGGGAGAGAACCCAGGAGTCCTGGCTCCTAGCATCCCCCACTCTACTGCACTCAACCCCACTCCCCTCCCAGAGTGGAGGCTAAGAACCCAGTCCAGATTCCAGACATTCCAGGGCCATCTCACAAACACATACCCTGCTTCCAGGCATCTGCCGCAAGGCTGGGGTCTGCACATGGGATAACAACCTTCTATTGTGACCAACCCCCTTCCAAGCTCATGGGAAAGGGGTCTGTGCCAGGGTTCTAGAGCCTCAATCCCAGCCGATGAGGGGCTGTAGCCAAATGCATAGGAGGGGGTCAGAGTTAAGGTGAAAGGGACATCCTTAATGCCTGGACTTCGCCCTCGTTGGGGCGTATGCAGAAGAAAGAGCTGGAGGTCCCTCATTGATTCACTGCTGGCCCCTGCGAACGTGCCTGTTTCTGCTCCCCAACCCCCAGAATCTGGTTGCCATGTCAAGGGAGCTGTCCCCTTGTGTGTGGGGAGCACAAGCCGGAGGCCTGTGGAGATTTTGCTCCTTCCCTGGTGGTACCCTTATGCAAATCACCCCAGCTCCTTTGCATAGGGAAGCCTCGTTTGCATAGGGCCACCCAGCATGGCTTTTGGGGGGGCCCCGACGAGGACATGGAACACAGCCGCCCCCAGGGGGTGTTACCGGGACCTTGTAGCCCGAAAAATGGGGGTCCAGGTATGGGGTGCACAGAGCCCCCAGTGTGGAGGGAGCGGGTGGGGGAGCTGCAGGGTCCCCCCGTACCCTGCGCTGGCACCTCCCCCCAGTGTCCCCTGACCTGGCACCTCCTGTACCCTGCACTGGTACCTTCTCCCGGTGCCCCCTGTGCCCTGCACTGGCACCTTCCCCTGGTGCCCCCGTGCCCCACGCTGGCACCTCCCCCCTGTACCCCTTGCTGGTACTTCCCCTGGTGCCCCTTGTACCCTGCACTGGTACCTTCCCCGGTGCCCCTTGTACCCTGCACTGGTACCTCCCCTGGTGCCCCCTGTGCCCTGCACTGGCACCTTCCCCTGGTGCCCCTTGTACCCTGCACTGGTACCTCCCCTGGTGCCCCCTGTGCCCTGCACTGGTACCTCCCCTGGTGCCCCCGTGCCCCACGCTGGCACCTCCCCCCTGTACCCCTTGCTGGTACTTCCCCTGGTGCCCCTTGTACCCTGCACTGGTACTTCCCCTGGTGCCCCCTGTACCCTGCGCTGGTACCTTCCCCCGTGCCCCCTGTACTGACACCTCCCTCAGGTACCCCGCGCCCGCAGCCTGCTCTGGGGTTCCCCTACCAGGACCCCCCTCACCCTGCCCCTCTCCGCTGTCCCCACCCCGGCAGCGCCCCCTACCTGTAGCCCATGGCGGGGCGGTTGCTCTGCAGCTCCTCGGCCGGCAGCCCCGCCTCCAGCAGGTAGCTCTCCAGCCGCCTGCGCTCCAGCAGCCGCCGCGCCGCCTCCAGCAGCTGGCCCGGGGTGAGAGCCGGGTCCCGGCCCGCCGCGCTCCCCTGGCTGCGCCGCCGCCCGCCCTCGCCCCGCCCGCCTTTGCCCTTCTTCGCGGTCGGCAGCCCGTACAGCTCGTCCACACTCAGCTTGGCCCCCGCCGCGCCGCGCCCCGCCGGGCCCGGGGCCCCCCGCGAGGAGCTGGTGAACATGGTCTCGGTGCGCCCTGCGCCTCCTCCGTGCGCCCTGGTCTCGGTGCGCCCTGCGCCTTGTCCCCCGTGCGCCTTGCGCTCCCAGCGTCCGGCCACTCTCCCCTCTACTCCCCTCCCCGGGGAGCCACGTGGAGCCGGCTTAGCCGGGAGCTGGGCAGCTGCCTTGCTGTGTCCCTCTCCCCCCTCCCCATCCCCCGTGTGACCCGTCCCCAGTCCCCTCTCCTTGCGCCCCCTTTCTGCAGCTCATTAACCGTGGCTCCGCTCCCCTCCCTCCGGGGGCACTTACCCCCTGCCCTTACGGCCCCCTGGAGAGCCACTCCCTTGGTGAACCTCCACAGCAGGGGGACCCCTGGCAGAGGCAGGGTGATCTCCTCTCCCTACCTACTCCACAGGCACTGCCCCTCCCCTCCCCGTGCCCCCAACTGTTGCCCACCCCCAGACTATAGGGACCATGCCATGTGAACTGGTCTGCCCGCTGCCCCTCTCCCAGCCTGGGCACATCTCTAACCCACCCACCCTGCCCCCGCTGTAGGGGGCACGGACGGACAGGGACCACAGCGCCCTTCCCATGGGCAGTGGGTTCTCACCAGCCGTGTTCTCACAAGGACTGGTTCTCACAAGAGCCTGGATATTTTCCCAAGGGGCCTGTGGTTTTCACAAGTGGTTCCTGATTCTCACCAGAGACATGTGATTCTCATAAAAGACCTGAGATTTTCACAAGTAGTCATTGATTTTCACAAGAGGCCAGTGGTTTTCATGAGTGGTCCCTGAATCTCACAAGAGGCCAGAGATTGTCACGATGGTTTTTCACACGCACTCCCTGCATCTCACAAGAGGCCTGAGATTTTCACAAGACCAATGATTTTTCACGAGGGGTTCCTCATTTTCACAGGTCAGTGATTTTTTGGAGGGGGGCTCAGACCCAGGGACACTAGGAAGGGGGAGACTCCCCCTCTAGGCAGACCCCCTCCTTTTCTAAGCACAGCTCCCCCCCCCCCATATCACCATGACAGCAGCTTCCAGGAGTGACCAGATTAGCTAAGCTGCTTAAGGGAACAGGAGGCCAGCAGCCTGGGTTGGCTCAGAGCTGGGAGTGGGGGGAAGAAGGGGTATCTGCTGGGGAGGGGAAAAGGGCCCTTACACAGTGTGCGTGTGCGGTGGGTCTAGATCACCCTGTGGTGTCCAGGAATTCCCCCCGCTGTGGGTTCACCAAGGGAATCTCTCTCCAGGAGCCTGACAAGCGGAGGGGCTGGGAGCCAGGACTCCTGGGTTCTTTCCCCAGCTCTGGGAGGGGAGTGGAGGCTAGCAGTTGGGGGGTCATCAGTGAGCAGGCACATGGTTTTTATCCCCACATAGGGCCTGTGAGGGCATTATGGGGGAGCAGGGTACCCAGGACTCATCCCTTGCTATGTTCACGGAGTGCCAGCTTGGCTGGGACCAGCTCCTGGGAGCGGGTGCCAGGCCGACCCGCAGCCCTGGAAGGGTTAATGCTGAAAGCGCTGGTCAGATCCCGGTATTTGGGGCTGTCAGGGAATTAAAGCACCAGCATCGTGCAAACAACTAATGCTTAATGCGCCACCTGGCACCAGACTACCCTCACCACCCCCGGCAGCACAGCTCTGCTCGCACAGGGGACCCTATGGAGACCGGCGATGGAGCCCACAGAGCCAGGGAGAGAACCCAGGAGTCCTGGCTCCCAGCCCCCCTGCTCTAGCCACTAGACCTGACTCAGACTCAGTTTCCCTGTGTGTTTTGCATTGCTACCCCAGGGGGAGGGGCAGGGAAGAAAGGGTTATGCCTGCTTTCGGGGTAGGTGCAGCTGTCATCTTGGGGTCTGGGCCACGGCTCGTTCAGGGAGGGCTTGTGAGCCCCACGAAGGCGGCCTCCAGCCAGACGGTAGGCTATCTCCCACAACTCAACACTTGCTCCCTCGCCAGTGGGACACTCCGGCCCACAGCAGCAGCTGCCTCAGGAAGCCATGAGGGGCCCCACCCAGAACCACGACCGTCCTCCCAGCCCGAGTACAAGGTCACCCCCCCCCCAATTCTGCCCCCGGCTCTGGGAGGGGGGCGGGGAGCCAGGACTCCTGGGTTCCGCCCAGACGGGAACCAGCCGCAGCCCTTCCCTGGCGCTGGTACCTGAGCGTCCCGGCAGGGGATTAGAGGAATTATCTCCCACAGATGCTCACTCGCACAGGCAGCAGGCGCTGCCTTTTAGCACCAGGTGCCCCCCTCCCCCCACACTGCTCCTGGGCCAGCGCCAAGCTGGCAAATACAGAGTTAACAGGGATAGCCTCCCTCTCCCCAGCATGACGGGGAGCCGGCGCCCCCTAGAGGGGACAGGCCCCTGCCCCATTCCCCGCCCCCCTGCACCAGCCAGTCCCCGCCCTGCGACCGGATGGGCCCAAGGCAAGATGCTTGCTGACTGTGCCGACCCCAGTCTGTCCAGCAGCAGCGGGTGCCCCCCATTGCCAGACACGAGCTGGTGCCCTCTGCCCCATGCCCGCTCCCCGGGGGGCCAGAGGCGCCGGCACTGAAGGGAAGGCCGCTGGAATGGGAGAGCAACACTTTAATCCACCAAGGAGGCTCCGCCATGGAACTGAGATCTGCTCAGGACAACCCCAACGCCTGCCCAGCTCATGGAAGGTCTGAACATGCCCACTAATGCCACACTGAACAGGAGAAGCGTGTCCCACTTGGCAAAGGGCTGGGAGCCAGGACTCCGGGGTTCTCTCCCGGGCTCCACCTGGACGGGATTGGGGTCTAGGGCAGAGAAGGATGAAAGTCAGGAACCTGAGCTCCTGCTCTAACCACCAACCCCCACTCCCCTCCCAGAGCCCAGGAGAGAACCCCGGAGTCCTGGCTCCCAGCCCCCCCCGCTCTAACCCACCAGCCCCCACTCGCCCCCCAGAGCCGGGGAGAAAAGCCAGGGGTCCTGCCTCCCAGCCCCTCAACACCCCTGCTCTATTCACTTAGACCCCACTCCCCTCCCAGACTGAGCGAGCCCGCCCCCCAGCTAGACCCCGGGGGGGGGGGGGGCGTGCACCAGCCTGCAGGGAATTGTGGGATGCGGGCTCACCCGGCTCTGTGAAGGGGGCGGGAGGGTGGGGGTGAGCCGGGGGCAGCCCCACGTCTTGTGCGGAGGGCTGGGGTTTGGCTGGTAGAGAGGCGCGGCGGGTGGGGGGGCTCAGCCGGCCCGGGCCGAGAAGAATGGCAGGCCCCGGATGAAGCCATCCAGCTTGGCGTGGAAGAGCTCACTCTGGATGGGTTCGCTCAGGCTGCACAGCGGGTTCTTCACCACGAACTCCACATAGATCTGGGGGAGGGAAGAGAACCCAGGAGTCCTGGTTCCTATTCTAACCCAGCAGCCCCCACTCCCCTCCCAGAGCCGGGGAGAGAACCCAGGAGTCCTGGCTCCCAGCCCCCCCTGCTCTAACCCACCAGCCCCCACTCCCCTCCCAGAGCCGGGGAGAGAACCCAGGAGTCCTGGCTCCCAACCCCCCCGCTCTAACCCACCAGCCCGCACTCCCCTCCCAGAGCAGTGGAGAGAACCCAGGAGTCCTGGCTCCCAGTCCACCCCTGCTCTAACCACCAGCCCCTACTCCACTCCCAGAGCCAGGGAGAGAACCCAGGAGTCCAGGCTCCCAGCCCCCCTGCTCTAACCCACCAGCCCCCACTCCCCTCCCAGAGTCGGGGAGAGAACCCAGGAGTCCTGGCTCCCAGCCCCCACTCCCAGGCAGGGCCCAGGCACTGTGGGGCCAGGCCCAGACTCACGTTGCTGTAGATCTGGTGGAGCACGTCTCGGATATTGCCCACGCCCAGGTCCGTGTTCATGACGACCTTGAGCCCGCTGGGCGTCTCATAATAATGCAGCTTGTACTTGCTGGTCTGAAAGGCCAGGAACCCGTCCTTCCTGCGCCCGCGCGGCTAAGGAGTGTGATGGGGTCTGCCCCCCACTCCCCCGAAAACTCCCCAACCCCAGCCCAGGCATGTGGATCAAGAACCTCCCCCATGCCACACAGCCCATCCATTGGGCAGAGAACCCCACCCAGATCCTACAGAGCCCCCCCAGCCCATCGCATGGACAGAGACCCCCCCAGACCCTACACAGCTCCCCTGCTGGCCCCCCCAGCCCATCACATGGATAGAGACCCCCCACATCCTACACAGCTCGCTGATGGGCCCCCCAGCTCATCACATGGATGAGACCCCCCCCCCCGACCCTACACAGCCCAGCTCATCACATGGATAGAGACTGCCCCAGACTCTACATATCCTCCCAGCCCATCACATGCCTACAGACCCCCCGCTCCCCCAGTCCTGCACAGCCCCTGCCCCCCAGCGGAGCCCTATGGTGGGGCGCAAGGATACATGTCGACGGGGCTCATCTTGCCCACGAAGGAGCGCATGGAGAAGAGCATGCCGTACATGAGTTTGAACTCCTGGGGGGCAGCGAGAAAGAGGGCAGTGTGAGACCAACCCCTTGCCACAACGAGGCTGGGGTGGGTAGGACGACGTGCGCCCCCGCCCCACTGGGGCCCCCGGGTCTTTCCTGGCGCCCCATAGGCTCAGCCCCCCAGGAAGCAAGAGTCTGGGCCCGGCCGACCAAGGTGTGGGGGGGGGGGGTGCGGGGGGGGGGTCTCACCTCCTCCTTGGAGATGCCGGCCTGTTTCTTGCGGTGCCACTCGCTGTAATGCAGGCAGATCCCGTTGCGGTCAAAGAGGTACAGGTTGTGCACAGTCATCTGTGGGACGGAAAGGGGCAGGGCATGGGGGTGATGGGCACACAAGAGGGCATGGGGGGGGCGGGGGGAGACCGTTACTGGGCTCATTAATTTCCTTCTGCTTTTCTCCCTCTCCCTGACCCTGCAGCTCCACCCCGCCCAAGCCCCCCACATGGAGCCCCACGGTCCCTCCCAGCCCCACCTGAGCCCACCTTTCCCCCCAACTACCCCACAACCCACCCCAGCCCCCCAAGGCCCCACCTACCATTCAACCAACCCCCCCGTCCCGCCCCCAGCCTTTTTACCCACAAACCAGCCCCACCCCAACTCTGCCCCACCCCCAGCCTTTCCACCCCCCAAACCAGCCCCCACACCCCAACTCTGCCCCACCCCCAGCCTTTCCACCCCCCAAACCAGCCCCCACACCCCAACTCTGCCCCACCCCCAGCCTTTTCACCCCCCAAACCAGCCCCAATCCCACCCCAACTCTGCCCCACCCCCAGCCTTTCCACCCCCCAAACCAGCCCCAATCCCACCCCAACTCTGCCCCACCCCCAGCCTTTCCACCCCCCAAACCAGCCCCCACACCCCAACTCTGCCCCACCCCCAGCCTTTCCACCCCCCAAACCAGCCCCAACCCCACCCCAACTCTGCCCCACCCCCAGCCTTTTCACCCCCCAAACCAGCCCCAATCCCACCCCAACTCTGCCCCACCCCCAGCCTTTTCACCCCCCAAACCAGCCCGTTCCCAAACCACCCCCAGCCCCACCTGAGCCCATCTTTCCCCCAGCTGCCCCACAACCCACCTTCCATTCAACCAACCCCGGCCTTTTCACCCCCGCACACTCAGACCTCTGCCGCTGCTGGCCCTAGCCCTGGCCCCGGCCCCGCCGCAGGCTTTTTCCCTTCCGCTTCCGCTTCCGCCCCGCCCCGCGCGCCGGCCCTTGCCCCGCACCAAGATGGCGGCGGCCGCCTCGCGCCCAGGTGACCGGTGGGCCGGAGGGGAGGGGAGGGGAGGGGCGCGCGGGGATGGTGTCGGGGAGTCGGGTGGCGGGGCAGGGCGGGGCTGGGCGGTGTGAGGGAAGGGGGTGGGGCTGGGGCTGGGGATGAGTAGGGGCGGGGCTAAAGCGCTGGGGGCGGGGCTGGCGCGCCGCGAGGCAGGGGGCGGGGCTGGAAGAGCAGTTGAGGGGGGTGAGGGTGAGAGTGAGTCTGGGCAGCCCAGGGGGGAGGGGTTTTTCCCAAGGGGGAGAGAGACAGGAGCCTTGTGGGGCTGGAGGAGACCTCTGTGGGGCTGGGTTGGGGGAGACCCTAGTGGGGCGGGGCTGGGCTGGGGGGGGTGACCCTTATGGGGCTGGGCTGGGCTGGGGGAGACCCCTGTGGGGCGGGGCTAGGCTGGGGGGGTGACCCTTATGGGGCTGGGCTGGGGGAGACCCCTGTGGGGCTGGAGGGGGGGCCTGTTCTGGGGGTGATCTCTGGAGGCGGTGAGCCCCTGTGGGGGGAGGGGCTAAGGGAATCATGGGGGGATGGGGAGACCCTGGTGATGCTGGTGGTCTGGCTGGGTCCCCCCCTGACTGCTCTGTGCCCCCCCAACCCCTGCACCCCTAGGGTCTGTGCGGAGCCAGAGTCTGGAGTGCCCCCCGGCGGCTGTTGCCCTGGCGTGAGGGACCCAGCACCTTCCCCTCCACCTCTGGCAGGTGAGTGCCGATGCCTGTCCCATAGCAGGGTCCCCCCCTCCCTGGGGATTGCCCCACTGGTTGACATCCCCAGGGGGGCTGGAGTGGCCTCTACACCAGTTCCTGCCCCCATGGCTGGGCCAAGGGAGCCAAGGGTGCGGGGTGGCCAATGGACATGGCAGAGGGGCATTGCTGGCACATGATGGCATATATCACGTTGGTAGATGTGCAGGTGAACGAGCCCCTGATGGTGTGGCTGATGTGATTAGGTCCTATGATGATGTCACTTGAATAGATATGTGGACAGAGTTGGCATCGGCCTTTGTTACAAGGATAGGTTCCTGGGGTGACTCCAACCTGCCCTGATTGATGAGACATGTGGGGGTCCAATATGCTCAGGACTCCTGGGTTCTCTCCCCATCTCTGGGAGAGGGGGGTGGGGGCTGGTGGGTTAGAGCACGGGGGGTTGGGAGCCAGGACTCCTGGGTTCTCTCCCCGGCTCTGGGAAGGGAGTGGGGGGCTAGTTGTTAGAATGGGGGTGGTGGTTGGGAAGCCAGGACTCCTGGGTTCTATCCTGGCTGTGTGTGTGTATGTGTGTCAGAGTCCCTCTACTGCTCTCAGCTGGGGAGATTCCTGCTAGTGAGTGTGTGGTGCTATATTATGTGTGTCAGAGCCCCTCTACTGCTCTCAGCTGGGGGGATTCCTGGCGGTGTGTGGGTCTGTGGCTGTCTTTGTGTGTCAGAGCCTCTCTATTGCTCACAATCAAGGGGGACTCCCCAGGCGACAAGTTCCCAGTCCCTTCGGCTGCGCTCTTCCCCCGGCAAGCGCGCGGCCCCCCCCATGGCGGAGAAGGGCCCCTGCCCCGGGCTGGACGCCTCCCTGCGCAGCGAGGACCTGCTCAGCGACATGGAGCCGCTGCCCCTCTCCGCCCCGGCCACGCCGGCCCAGCCCTTCGGCTCCGAGGTGACGGCCCAACTCTACACCTCCCTGCGCCGGAGCCGTCAGGCCGAGCTGGACGCCTGCTCCCAGCTGCAGCCGCCCGACCTGGACGCCCTGGCCGAGGAGCTGAACCGCACGCTTTCAGTCGGGGTGGAGGCTAGCGCCCGCAGAAAGGTGAGGAGGGGGGATGTGGGGCGGGGCGGTGGGGCAGGCCGTGGGGCCGGGCGGCATTGACGGCTGTGTCTGGCTCCTCCAGCAGGGCGGCGAGTCGCGGCATGTGGCCGAGATGGAGACCGTGAGGTCGCGCCTGCGGACCATGCTGCAGGATTCCCGTGAACTGCCCTCTGGTGAGTGGGGTGGGGGGCACTCTCCCCTGGCAGTCAGGGCTGGAGTGGGAACAGCCGCCCCGCCCCAGAGGTGGCCGCATTTCAGCGTCGGGTGAGGGGTCCCTGTGTAACCAGCCGCCCAACCCCAATATGGCTGCATCTCCGCGCCGGGCGAGGGGTCCCTGTGTAACAAGCTGCCCCACCCCAGAGGTGGCTGCATCTCAGCGTCGGGCGAGGGGTCCCTCTATAAATAGCCGCTCTAGCTGTGGGTGCATTTCAGTGTTGGCCCTATATAACCAGCCGCCCTGTCCCAGAGGTGGCCGCATCTCAGTGCCGGGCGAGGGATCTCTGCACATGCCGTAGGTTAGGGGTGGCTTATGGTTACAAGACTTGCTAGGTTACCTTGGGCCATCACAGGTTCCCTTTCGCTCCCCCCCCACTCTTTTTCCTCTCTCCTTGCAAAGTGCAGCAGGGCCTGCAGTGGGCACTGTGGCAGTGCCCAGCCATGCCAGGGAGCAGAGCACAGCACAGAGCTGCTGAGCCTGGGTCAGCTCAGCCCCCCGTGAAGCTGCCTGGCCCCTGTGTGAGGGAAAAGTGCTGCCCTGCCTGGGCCCTTGGCTAGACCACGAGCCCCCACCCCCCTCCCAGAGCTGGGGAGAGAACCCAGGAGTCCTGGCTCCCAGCCCACCCCCTTGCTCTAACCCACCAGCCCACACTCCCCTCCCAGAGCCAGGGGGTGGTTGTGTCGCAAGGGGAGCAGCACGCACTGCCCATGGGGTGGGACACGGGGGCTCCGGATCTGGAGGACGGTGTTGCTGAGCAGCCGGCCCCTTTCTCCAGCAGGGGGCGCCCTCGGCTTGGGCTTGGCAGAGCGGAAGGACGACGACTCCTTTGAGAGCGACAGTACCACTGCCCTCCTCGCGTGAGTGCTGGCAGGGGGTGGGGGGAAGCAGGTTAAAGTCAGACTGTTATTGGGCTGCCCCGCCCCAGAGATGGCTGCAACTCAGCACTGGGCGAGGGGTCCCTGAGTAACCAGCCGCCCCGCCCCGCCCCAGAGGTGGCTGCATCTCAGCGCTGGGCGAGGGGTCCCTGTGTCACCAGCTGCCCCACCCCAGAGGCGGCTGTGTCTCGGCGTCGGCACCCACAGACACCCTGGAGAGAGCTGGGGCGGGGGCTGTGGATGCTGAGCTGTGCTGGCCTGTCCGGGAGCCCCCTAACTCCCTGCCCTCTTTCAGCGCCAGGCCTCTGCAGGAGCTGTCCCCTCCCGGCTCAGTGTGCGGCCTGGAGGAGCTGTTTCCCCGCTACGCCAGCCTGCGCCTGGGCACCCCCCCTGAGCCCGCGCCTGCCACGGAGCCCCAGCTGCTGAAGGAGGCGCTGGCCAAGGAGCGGGCCCGCCGGAAGGTGAGGAGCTGGGCGCTGGGTTGGTCTTCCAGGATCCTTTGTCCCCAGCTCTCACCATGAATGTATTTCCAGGGAGCGGTGTACCCAGTACATGTGTGTACCAGCGGTGTATACACGTGGAGGGGAGGGTGTACAGGGGTGTGTGTAGATGTGAACCTGGGGGACTGTGTGCCCTGTGTGTGCTGACCTGGTGGGTGTGGAGGGGTGTATACCTGGGGAGGGACGTACCCAGAGTGTATGTGTGTGTAAACACATGCCAGAGGGTTTGTGGGTGTGTACCTGGGCTGTGGGCATGTGTTTACACGTACTGGGGCTGGACAGACATGTGTACCCGGGGAGGGGTGTACCCAAGGTGTGGGTGTTTACATGTACCGGAGCTGGGTGGGCGGGTCTACCCAGTTAGGGGTGTACCTGGGGTGGAGGTGTGTGCTGGGTGGCCGGGTGTACCTGGGGAGGTGTGTAACCAGGCATTCTGTGTGTGTGTGTGTGTTTACATTACAGGGTGTACCTGGGGCAGGGGAGTGGGTTTATATGAACCAGTGCTGGGCAGGCGGGTGTACCTGGGGATGGGGGTACCCGGGGTGTATGTGTGGGTGTTGACACGTACCGGGGCTGGGCAGGCGGGTGTACTCAGGGAGGGGTGTACCTGGGATGGTGTGTGTGTTTTATACGTACTGGGGCTGGGCGGGTGGGTGTGTCACGGACTCCCAGATCGTGCCCACTCTTGGCCCCATGCGGTCCGGGGGGAGATCCCCTTCCAGTGCGACAGCCCTTCTCGGGGGTTCACTCTCTCTCGGGGTTAGGACCCATGCACCTCTCAGAGCCTTAGCATGTCTGTCTCTGACGTGGGTCCCCTCAGGGAGTCCACTTGCTCTGGACCCCTGGGGCCTCCATCCCCCGAAGGGGTTGATGCAACCTTGTTCTCTAGACCGGAGTGACTCTTAGCCAGCGTAAAACAGGAGGGTTTATTGAGAGGTGAACACAGCACCGGAAACTCTGACCCTCAGGCCTGGCCTCCCTCAGCCCAGCACATCCAAGTCTCCCTTGCATCCAGGTGGGCTCTGCCTGCTCCCCCTCTCCAGCCCAGAGCCCCCCTGCTTCCTAGCTGGGCATCTGCTATCACGGGCCCCAAGCCCCACCTCTGTCCATTGTCTTCTTTCCAGGGAAACACGGTCGTAAACAGGGTCACTGGATCTCCTCTCCCCTCTTCTGTCCTCTGGCCCCCTCTGGCTGGAACCGGCTGGTTAGGTCACAGGGTCCTCTCTTTACAGCCCATGGTCCTCCCACTGGCCAGAACCAGCTGCGACTCCTGCGCTGCGTTTCCGGGTTGTCAGGTCACCAGTTGCTGGGGTGTCCATTCTCCAGGGCATTGGCTGGGGTCCCAAGTTCCCTCTCCGGTCCTCTGTAACAACAAACTTCCTCTCCCCTCACTTCGTTAAACCAGTAACACCCAGGGACACTGAGTCCCACTCCCTCTGCACGAAAATCCTCCACTTCGTCACAGGGTGTACCTGGGGAGGTGTGTGTGTTTATACGTCCCGGGGCTGGGCGGGCGGGTGTATTCAGGGAGGGGTGTATGTGGGGTGGTGTGTGTGATTTTACACGTGCTGGGTGTACCTGGGTAGGGTGTAGCTAGGCTGTGTGCCTGCTGTGTGTGTGTGTGTGTGTGTGTGTGTGTGTGTGTGTGTGTGTGTGTGTGTGTACTTGGAGGTGCGTAGGGCTGGCTAAGGTGATTCTAACCCATCGTGGTGAGATGCAGGGCTAGATGGGCACATTGATTTGATCTGATCTGGGGTGGGGGTGGGGTGAGAGGGACCCCCAGCTGGGTGGACCCATTGCACTGTCCATGGGCGGGGGGCGTACTGGAGCTCAGGATCAGCACTCCTGGGTTCTCCCCCCAGCTCTGGGAGGGAAGTGGGGGTCGGTGGGTTAGAGCAGGGGGGGCTGGGAGCCAGGACTCCTGGGTTCTCTCCCTGGCACTGGGAGGGGAGTGGGGGTCGGTGGGTTAGAGCAGGGGGGGCTGGGAGCCAGGACTCCTGGGTTCTCCCCCCAGCTCTGGGAGGGCAGTGGGGGCTGGTGGGTTAGAGCAGGGGGAGCTGGGAGCCAGGACTTCTGGGTTCTCTCCCCGGCTCTGGGAGGGGAGTGGGGTTGATTGGTTAGACTGGGGGCGGGGCGGCGGCAGGCTGGGAGCCAGAACTCCTGGGTTCTCTCTCAGATCCCCCAGTGAGGGGGGAGGTGGAATCTGATGGTCCCTGCTGATGGGGCGAAGAAGGTACCGTTTGTCACCCACTGCCCCTGGATACTGGGTGCATGCTCAGGGCAGGCCGCTGCGCCTGGGTAGAAGCCGAGGGGAGCCAGCTCCTGGGGCAGGGAATGGGGCCCCTGCTGGCCTCTCGGGAACAGCCCTGCCTTACCCTGCCAGCCCGTCCGGGGGTGGGGAGGGGGGGTGCTTTGTGGCCCTCACTACCCTGAAGTGCTGTCTATGGGGAGCGCTCAGCTGTGTTTGGGCGCGTGTCATGTGCCCCGTACTGCTAGCCGCTTGGGGGATTCCCCGGGCATTGGTGGGTTTGGTGCGGTGGGTCTCGGCTGAAGCTGTGGCATGGCCCGCAGGGAGCTGGGGGGTGCCCCCGCCCCGGTACTGACCCCTGCTTTCCTTGCAGCACTGTGAGCGGCACGTGCAGGGCCTGCAGAGCCGGGCCCTGGAGCTGCAGCAGCAGCTGGCCGCAGCCATCTCCGCTGACATGAAGAAGGACAGTATGATCGAGCAGCTGGACAAGGTGAGCAGGGGCTGTGGGTTGGGAGTGAGGAGCACTGGCAGGGCTGCGTGGGGGGCAGGGCTGGGCTAGTAGGGGGCTGCGGGTCGGGAGTGAGGGGCACCGGCAGAGCTGGGGGGGGGCAGGGCTGGGCTAGTAGGGGGCTGCGGGTCGGGAGTGAGGGGCACCGGCAGAGCTGGGGGGGGCAGGGCCGGGCTAGCAGGGGCTGCGGGTCGGGAGTGAGGGGCACTGGCAGGGCTGCGGGGGGGGGCAGGGCTGGGCTAGTAGGGGGCTGCAGGTCGGGAGTGAGGGGCGCCGGCAGGGCCGTTCCCAATGACGCGCTCTTTTGCTCTCTCCTCTGGCAGACCCTGGCCAAAGTGGTGGAGGGCTGGAACCGGCAGGAGGCGGAGCGGACGGAGCTGCTGCGCGGGCTCCAGGCGGAGAAGGAGGCGGTGCAGCGGGCGCTGAGTGAGCAGCAGGAGGTGAGTGGCGGGCCGGCGGGGGGTGCTGGTGGCCGAGCTGCCCGCCTGGCGCAGCCCTGAGCCCTGATGTGTCTCCCCCGCAGACGGCGTCGCAGCTGGAGGTGCGGCTGGAGCAGGCGCTGGAGGCCCTGAGCCGGGAGCAGCAGGCGGCGAGCCAGCAGCGTGAGGAGGCAGCACTGCTGGTAAGAGTCCCCTGCCCGAGCTGGAGCCCCACGGCTAGGGGGTGCAGAAAGGGGCCCGTAGAGCCGAGCCCCGGAGCCCATGGGGACCGCGACTCCCAGCATGCCCTGCTCCTCCTAGAGCCAGGCGCCGGAGCCCTCGGGGATCGCAGCTCCCAGCATGCCCCGTTCCTCCTAGAGCCAGGCACCGGAGCCCTCGGGGATCACAGCTCCCAGCATGCCCTGTTCCTCCTAGAGCCAGGCGCTGGAGCCAATCGCTACTGCAGCTCCCTGCATGCCCTGCTCCCCATAGGGCCGAGTGCTGGAGCCAATCAGTACTGCAGCTCCCAGCATACCCTGCTCCCCATAGGACCGAGCACCGGAGCCCATGGAGACCGCAGCTCCCTGCATGCCCTGCTGCCCCTAGAACCGGGCCTCGTGCATGTTGGGCTGGGTGGCCCCTTTCACCCTTGTGTCCTATCCCTCCCCCCGCAGCAGGAGGAGAAGGCGGGGCTGCTGCGGAGCCTGGAGGCGGAGCGCCAGCGCGGGGGGGGGGCTGCAGGTGGAACGGGAGCATGGGCAGCGCCAGCTGGAGGCGCTGCGGGCCACACTGGAGGAACAGCAGGCGGGCTGGGCGCAGCGGGAGCGCCAGCTGGAGCAGCGTTGCCAGGCCCTGCAGGACGAGAGCGCCAGGCAGCTGGAGCGAGAGAAGGTGAGACCCCCCCCACTGCCCTAAACCGGGAGCAGCACCCTGTGCCCGCCTCCCCTCTGCCCCTGCCAGCAGGGCACCCTGCCACTCTGCCCACACCCCACCCCCGGTGCCCCTTCCCCTTTGCCTTCCCACTGGCCGGGGGACTCCCCTGATGCCCCTCAGCCGGCCCGGTTTGCCCTTGTCATGCCCCCTTTGCCCCTCTCCCTCTGTGCCCCGTGCCCTGGGTTCCCCTGTCTCCTAGATGCCCAGTTCTGCTGCCACAACACCCCCCTCTGTGCCCCCTGGCTCCTACATCCTGCCTTCTGTGCCCCAAACCCCACCTGTCTCCCCCACACTCCTGGGGTCCAGCTCTCTATCCCACCGCTCCCTCAGCCCCCTCGGGGGGAGTGGGGGCTAGTGGTTAGAGCAGGGGGTTGCTGGGAGCCAGGACTCCTGGGTTCTGTCTCTGCTGGAGCCGGGCAGTGCGGGGCAGTGGTTAGCCTGGGGGCTGCCCATTTGGCTGTCCCTTTGCCAGGTGGCCGTGCAGCGGGAGGCCCAGCGTGCCGCGGATGCCCAGCAGGTCCTGGCCTCAGTGCAGGCCGATGCCCAGCGCCTGGAGAGCGAGCTGGAGGCAGCGCGGAGTGAGCGGGACGGGCTGCAGATGGAGATCAGCCTGGTGAAGGTACCGGGGGCTTTTCCCCTCTAGGGGGCACTGGCTCCCACCTGGCCCCAGGGCAAGGATTGGCTGGCTCGGGGGCGGGGAATGGGGCAGGGGCCTGTCCCGTCTAGGGGGCGCTGGCTCCCACCTGGCCCCAGGGCGGGGACTGGCTGGCTCAGGGGGGCAGAGAATGGGGCAGGGGCCTGTCCCCCTCTAGGGGGTGCCGGCTCCCCTCCAGCCCCAGGGTGGGGACTAGCTCGAGGGGGTCCCTGGCTGCCAGCAGAACCCCTGTGCCCCCAGGCGCGGTGCGAGGCCCAGAAGGCGAAGCTGGAGGCAGAGCTGAAGGTGGCGCTGGAGCAGCAGGTGACGGAGAGGCTGGCGCGGGTGCACGAGGACAGCCTGCGGCAGACGGGTGCCATGCGGGAGCAGCACAGGTACCCCCCAATTCCTTGCCCCACGGCCGCCCCCCCTCCCAGCCGCTTGGTCCCAGCTCCCTACGCGGGTGGGGCCGGAGGGGGGCCCCGTGCCCGCTGCTCAGCCTGGCCCTTCTATCCCCCCTCAGGAAGCAGCTGCTGGACCTCAGCGGGCACCATGAGCGGGAACTAGGCAGTCAGCTGGCGCAGTTCCGGGCTGAGCTGGCCGAGCGCGAGGAGCGGCAGCGGCGCCTGGTTGAGGACTATGAGCTGAGGTACCGAGCGGGCACCGGGGGGCTGGTTATCCAGGGACCCCTCGCCCGGCGCTGAGATGCAGCCACCTCTGGGGTGGGCGGCTGGTTATCCAGGCCATGGGGCACCCCCACAGTAGAGCGCCGACAACCCCCTTCTCTGCAGGCTGGCCAGGCAGGAGGAGTTGGCGCGGGAGCTGCAGGCCGGGAAGTGGCGGCTGGAGGCCCAGCGAGCGGACATGGTGGCCCGGCTCCAGGCCATGATGCAGTCGCATTGGAACGAGGCCCTGCGCGTGCTGACCGGAGATTCCTCCTCGCAGTCTCCCGCCAAGGGCTCCCGCCAGGTGAGTGCCAGGGAGAGAACCCAGGAGTCCTGGCTCCCAGTCCCCCCCCTGCTCTAACCACCAGCCCCCACTCCACTCCCAGAGCCAGGGAGAGAACCCAGGAGTCCTATTCTTATTCCCTGTCGGTCTCTAAGCCCCCCCATCTCTTTGTCCCCCAACAGCCTCCCGTCTCCGACGCCACCTCCCGCTCTGAGCCGGAGCGCCTGGGCCAGCCCCCCAGCCCCGCACCTCCCGGGAAGCCGGAGAGCTGGCAAGAGGACCCCTGCAGCGGTGCCGGGGATGGCGACGGGGGTGGCTGGGCCTTCGTCCAAGCGGTGCCCCTGCAGCCCGTCACCCAGCGCAGCTCCCTGCCGGTGGCGCGGGGCCCCGAGCGCTTCCTGCCCCTCGCGCCCAGCGGCTGCGTCTCCGTTGAGCTGGCCCAACTCCTGAACCAGAGCCTCCGGAGCCAGCGGGGCTTCCAGCCGCTGGAGCCGCAGCTCGACGACTCCGCCAGCCCAGGTACAGGGTTCGGGCGTACCCCCATCCCACCGCTAGCTCCGGGAAACCCCCAGCCGCACCCCGGCCAGGCGGGGGCCTGGGAGCAGCTCCCCCTGGCCTCCCTCGCCTGGCTGAGATGCAGCTGGCTCTGCGGTGGAGCGCGGGGCTGTTGGGGTGGGGACCACCTGGCCAGCATGAGAGGTGTCCCCTGCTCCCTGCCCCACAGCACCCCCCTAGTGCCACCCTGGGGCCAACCCTGCCTGCCAGGGGAGAGCGCCACCTGCTGAGCCCCCTGCCCCACAGTGCCCCCTAATGCCACCCTGGGGCCAGCCCTGGCTGCCAGGGGAGAGCGCCCCCTGCTGAGCTCCCGCCCCGTTCCCTGCCCCCCAGTGCTCCCTAGCACCACCCTGGGGCCAGCCCTGTCTGTCAGGGGAGAGCTCCCCCTGCTGAGCCCCCCTGCCTCACTCCCTGCCCCACAGTGCCCCCTAGTGCCACCCTGGGGCCAGCCCTGCCTGCCAGGGGAGAGCGCCACCTGCTGAGCCCCCTGCCCCATTCCAAGCCCCACAGCGCCCCCTAGCGCCGCCCTGGGGCCAGCCCTGCCTGCCAGGGGAGAGCACCCCCTACTGAGCCCTCCTGCCCCACAGTGCCCCCTAATGCCACCCTGGGGCCAGCCCTGCCTGCCAGGGGAGAGCACCCCCTACTGAGCCCTCCTGCCCCACAGTGCCCCCTAATGCCACCCTGGGGCCAGCCCTGCCTGCCAGGGGAGAGCGCCCCCTGCTGAGCTCCCGCCCCGTTCCCTGCCCCCCAGTGCTCCTTAGCGCCACCCTGGGGCCAGCCCTGCCTGCCAGGGGAGTGCGCCACCTGCTGAGCCCCCTGCCCCGCTCCCTGCCCCACATCGCCCCCTAGTGCCGCCCTGGGGCCAGCCCTGCCTGCCAGGGGAGAGCGCCACCTGCTGAGCCCCCTGCCCCGCTCCCTGCCCCACAGTGCCCCCTAGTGCCGCCCTGGGGCCAGCCCTGCCTGCCAGGGGAGAGCGCCCCCTGCTGAGCCCTCCACCCCACTCCCTGCCCTACAGTGCCCCCTAGTGCCACCCTGGGGCCAGCCCTGCCTGCCAGGGGAGAGCGCCACCTGCTGAGCCCCCTGCCCCATTCCAAGCCCCACAGCGCCCCCTAGCGCCGCCCTGGGGCATTGGGGCTGGCACCTGAGGTTGGGGGGGGCACTGGGTTGTGCTGTTCTGACCCCTTTTTCCCACCCAGGGCTGAGCTCGCACCCCCCTCATCTGGCGGAGCACCCCTACCCTGAGGACGAGGGGGGGCCCAGCGATGGTGAGACCCCCCCGAACAGCAGCCTGGAGAGCGGGGGGCAGGTGCCCCCCAGCCAGCTGCACCCAGAGCTGCAGTACTACATGGCGCTGGTAGGAGACTGGCAGTGGGGGGGTTCTGGCCAGGGAGGGTGGGGAGCTGGGGACCGGCTGTGCGTGTATGGCGGGGGTGTGTGTGTTAGGGACGGGGTACCCAGCTGCTCACTTCTTCCCTCCCCCCCCCCCCCGTCTTTCTCTTAGCTGCTGGAGCAGATGCCGAGTGACCCCCCCCGGCAGGAGGGGCGGGGGGGTGAGGGTCAGGCCCAGCCCCACACCCACCCAGGTAAGGCGGCAGCCTCGGTCCCGCCCCCCAGCAGCCCCAGGCCCGCCCCACATGGGTCCCCCCACCCCCAGCAGCCCGGGTTCTGCCCCATGTGGGTTGTGCCCCCTGTCCCAGCGGCCCGGGTCCCGCCCCCTGTCCCAGCAGCGTGGCATGGCCCAGCCCCCGTGTGACCCCCCCCCCCCCGTCTCCTCTGCCTGCAGGCTTGGCCCGGGAGGACCCCCCCTCGCTGTGGGAGACGCTCCGGCCCCACGGCCCCCAGCGCGCCACCCCCACCGCTGCCGTGCAGAAGACTAAGGTGCCGCTCGCCAAAGCCAGCTACGGGCAGCGGAACCTAGATCCGCCGAGCCCCCCGCAGTGTCCAGCCGGTGAGCCCCCGCCCCCAGGCCCGCTCCCTGCCCCACAGCGCCCCCTAGCACCGCCCTGGGGCCAGCCCTGCCTGCCAGGGGAGAGCGCCCCCTGCTGAACCCCTGCCCCGCTCCTTGCCCCACAGCACCCCCTAGCACCGCCCTGGGGCCAGGCCAGCCCTGCCAGGGGAGAGCGCCCCCTGCTGCTCCCGCCCTACTCCCTGCCCCCCAGCGCCCCCCCAGTGCCACCCTGGGGCCAGCCCTGCCTGCCGGGGGAGAGCGCCCCGTGCTGAGCCCCCCACCCCGCTCCCTGCCCCTCAGCGCCTCCTAGTGCCGCCCTAGGGCCAGCTGCCCCTCCCCCACCCTGGCTTACCCCATCTCTCTCGGCAGGGGGCGAGGGGGGCGTCCTGTCCCCCCGGCAGATGGCTGAGGTCTCCCGCCTGCTGCGGCTGTACCAGGCCAAAGGCCGGGTGGCGCCCTCCTCCGAGGAGCTGTTCACCTACCTGCGCTCCGGCGACAGCAGCGGGTAAGGCTGGTGCTGCGCCTGCCCCAGGGCCTCCGGGCTCCACCTCGCTCCTAGGGACCACCGGGGGGCGGAATGTACACCCCAAGGGCAGCCGGAGAGGACTACACCTCCCAAAGTGCAGTGCTCTACCCGC
>NC_088806.1:4338414-4388414 GCF_011386835.1 Chrysemys picta bellii
GTGAGTCTGGACCTCTTACACTAACCAATCAACCGCACAAAGTAAGAACGGGAGTTAGGATAAAGGCAGGAGAGGGGATGTGACAAATCTGGGTGTACATTGATCATAGACCTCTAATAAGTCATCCCAAACTGCTTTGCATTTTTCATGCATTCCCTTTCTCCGGAATGCCAGCCATTTGCTAGCTGTGTGATCAGCCAGATCACCAAGCCAGGCATCAATATTTGATGGGGGTTGACTTTTCCATTGTGGTAGGGTTAATTTTTTTGTGCCCAAATCTGTCCAGTGGCATCACGCTGCTTTGTTACCAGGGAACCTCCAGGTATCAGGAATGTAATCTGTGACACACTGTACCTCAAAATAGCTCCCTGTAAAACCCATATGCATCATTCATATATAGTTGTGATATTTCATACAAAGCATGCCATGTACGATATCATATGAAAGTTCATGATCTGTTGAAACCCCTTGTTCTTTCCAAATATGTGTATCATTAGTGTGTATGAAGTTGAGAATTTTCTGTGTGGTTGTTACTGAAATATGCTATAAATTTGCTAGTGACATTCAAAGAACTTCCTCCCAGCCCACCCAGGAGATTGTTCACAGACCATTAATAAGCAGGGAAGTTGTAATCCAGGGATTTACAATTCAATGAGGGCTGCCCAAACACCACACAATAGGGACTGCTCCCCTCTCTGACCCATTTGCACAAGACCCACCAAGGGGATTGCTCAACCCAGTGACTTAGCAAAGCCCATCAGCACATGTCTGGGCAAGTCTTTTCTAGGCACATGGACTGAGGGTATAAAATAAGGGACAGTGGCATCATTCCTTGGCCTGTCTCCTCCTTCACCTATGCTGGAAGCAACAAGAATGCTGAGAAGATGAAAACTTTAACTGAGGAGACTGGTCTCAGGCTTCAGGGAGAAGCCTGTGTGTTAAGAACTGTAAAATCCAGTGGGATGAGAAAATTGTTTGATCTAAATGCTGCCTAGGTAATGAGGTTTAAGATTTAGACTGTGCACTTACCTTTTATTTTCTTTGGTAACTATCTCTAACCTCTTATGCCTACCACGTACAATCACTAAAATACTATCTTTCTGTAGTTAATAAACCTGTTTTATATTTTACATAAACCACTTGGTTTGGTTGAAGTGCTCAGGAAATCTCCGCTCAGGTACAAAGACTGGTGCATGTCCTCTCCGCATTGAGGGAGGGGCGGACTGGGTAATAAACTGAAACTGGCCAGGCTTCTGATTAGGGCAAGATGGTATAGTTCTGGTGTGCAAGGCTGGCGAGAATTGGCTGGTGCCCTTCTCTGTGTGATTCATTAGTGGTTCAAGGAGCATTCATGCAATCTAGCTGTGGGGGGGCGTCGTCTTTGAAAAATTGCCTTTTGGGGAATTACGATTTTTTTTAAAACTATATTCTTTACGTGGCAGGAAAGCCGTGTTTCCAAGGAACTCTGAGATGGTGGGAATTTTCCACATGCCATTTGCTTCCTCGCCACCCTCTGCCCCAGCTCCTGCTCCTTACCTCTCAATGGCCGACCAGATCTTCAGCCCATCATCCCTGTAGTAGTAGTTGGGAATGCAGTCAACCCCACGCTCTTGGATGCCCTCAGGGAAGCAGAGGGAGGCATAGGTCAGGCCGGATGTGCCCTTGGCCATCAGCACCTTGGTCCCCTCGAGCCCCAAGCCTATGGCCTGGGAAGGGACCAGAGACAGAGCCTTCAACCTCCGAGCCACCGGGCTGGGGGGCAGGTTAGAATGAAATACCGCTGAGATCTATTTCAGGGCAACCGAACGACAGACAATACGCCCTGTGACAAAGGTACCTCCCCAATATTTCGCTTTGTGTTGTACCCCAAAAGTGTCTGATCACTCGCAAGCCCCAGTGTTTGACCAACCAGTCCTTAGAAACCTCCAAGGATGGAGATTCCACAGCCTCCCTTGCATGCCTGCCCCAGAGTTAACTATCTTTAGAGAGAGAGAGCTTTTCCTAATATCTAACCTAAATCTCCCTTGTTGCAGATTAAGCCCATTACTTCTGGTCCTGCCTTCAGCAGGACCAGAGAACAATTGATCACCATCCTCTTTGTAACAGTCCTCACCATATTTGAAGACTATCAGATCCCCCCTCTTGGTCTTCTTCTCTCAGGACTAAATGTGTCCAGTGTTTTTGTTTGGTTGGTTTTTTTTAACCTGGCCTCATAGATCAGGGTTTCTAAACCTTTTGTCATGTTTGTTGCTCTTTTCCGGACTCTCTCCAATTTGGTCTCCTCTTTCCTGAAGTGTGACGCCCCTCCCACCCCACCCCCTTCTCCATCTGAGGTCAGACAATGACCTCCTGTGTCGTTTACACATGACACTCCCATTAATACAGCCTAGAATTATATTACCCTTTTTCCCAACTGGATTCCATTGTTTTTTATTCCACTATAACTCCCAGATCCGTTTGAGCAGTACGACCCCCCCAGCAGCCAGTTATGTCCCACTGTGCAGGTGGGCATTGGATTTTTCCTTCCTCAATGGCGCACTTTGCACTTGTCTTCATTGAATTTCAGCTTGTCGATTTCAGCCCAATTTTCTGAGCTGTCATAGTTGCTTTGAGTTCTAATCCTGCCCATTGAAGTACTTGCAACCCATCCTGGATTGGTGTCAGCATAAATTTTATCAACAAACTCTCCCTTTTTTTTTTTTTTCTCGAACGGATGCTGCCAACAGGGAGTTTCGCAAGGGAGTTTAGAAAGGAGCACGGGTCCCTTGCCGGTTCTATTTTATTCCCCTTAAAACCTATAAACCAAACTACATTCAAAACTTCTTGCTTTAAACAACCCCTTCATGAACTAGGAGAAAATGCAGGCAGAAGCCCAGCTGCAGAGTGGGGGCTATCCAGTTTATTGCACTGTGTAGCATGTATGATTACCTGCCCTGTGGGTGGGTGGCGTATGTGTGCATTCGGCGCAAGGAGCTCCTGGCCCTCAGAGACCATGGACGGACTCTGGAGGCAAGGGTGGTGGAACTGGAGGGGCTAAGGAAGGCAGAGAGGTATGTTGATGAGGCTTTCCAGGATACTGTAGAATTGTCCCACCTCCGGTCAGACAGGCCCTGCGCTGTTGTGGAGGATGAAAGGGCCAGGGAAGCAGAGCAGTCAACAGGAGCAGAAGGAAACCTTCCCATAATTGGGACCCTCCTTCCAGACGGTGCTGGGGTTGCCTCTCGCACTGAGGTTACCTCTCTGGGGGAGGGAACTTCAGTTGCTAGGAAAAGGCAGGTATTAGTATTGGGAGATTCGATCATTAGAAATGTAGATAGCTGGGTTTGTGATGACCGGGAGAACCGTATGGTGACTTGACTGCCTGGTGCGAAGGTTGCAGATCTCCCGAGGCATCTAGGCAGACTTATTCAGAAATGATCTGGAGAAAGGGGTAAACAGTGAGGTGGCAAAGTTTTCAGATGATACTAAACTGCTAAAGATAATGTGATAGACCAGTGGGGTACAGGAGTCTGGTAGAGGGCAAATATACTGGTCACTGGATGAGTAGTTTTCTGTTCCCTGAGTGACCAGGGAAGGGGCTGCACTAGAGTAATCCGGGACCTGCTAGAACCAGTTAAGGCAGGCAGGCTAATTATGACACCTGGAGCCAATTAAGAAGAAGCTGCTAGAATCAATTAAGGCAGGCTAATCAGGGCACCTGGGTTTTAAAAAGGAGCTCACCCCAGTTTGTGGTGGGAGTGTGAGGAGCTGGGAGCAAGAGGCGCAAGGAGCTGAGAGTGAGAGGATGTGCTGCTGGAGGACTGAGGAGCACAAGTGTTATCAGACACCAGGAGGAAGGTCCTGTGGTGAGAATAAGGAAGGTGTTTGGAGGAGGCCATGGGGAAGTAGCCCAGGGAGTTGTAGCTGTCATGCAGCTGTTACAGGAGGCACTATAGACAACTGCAGTCCACAGGGCCCTGAGCTGGAACCCAGAGTAGAAGGTGAGCCTGGGTTCCCCCCAAACCTCCCAATTGACCTGGACTGTGGGTTCTTCCAGAGGGGAAGGCCTCTGGGCTGTTCCCCAACCCACATGGTGAATCTCTGAGGCAAGAAAATCTGCCAATAAGCACAGGACCCACCAAGATAGAGGAGGAACTTTATCACACTGGTGTCAGAAGTGGGATCTAGGGGTGCGCAGCGGAAGAAGGAGGGTGATTTAAAAAAAAAAGGGAGAGGGTTTATTTTTTTTCACCACAATGGATGATGTAGTGCGGGCATGGAGGCATGGATACGAGCTATGGCGGCCCAGCAGGAGGCTACCCGTGTCCAGGCAACCGCCCAACCGGAGGCAGTGCGGCTGCAGCAAGAGACTAATCGCCTGCTGATGGACCAGGCTGCTCAAGACCGAGCTATGCTGCGGGAACTGGTAAACCAGGTAAAGTCCCTTACAGAGCTGAATCACAGCCATGATGGGATGCGGCTCATACGGGCCAGCCATTGGCTGCAGAAAATGACATGGGAGGATGATGTAGAGGCATACCTTCTGGCCTTTGAGAGGACAGCCCTACGGGAGGCCTGGCCTCGAGATCAGTGGTCTGGCATCCTTGCCCCATTCCTGGGTGGGGAGGCCCAGAAGGCCTACCATGATCTGCCTGAAGAGGCTGCAGCAGACTGAAAGCAGAGGTCCTGGCCAGATCTGGGGTAACGACAGCAGTGCGGGCCCAGCAGTATCACGGTTGGAGGTACCAGGAAGACAAAACCCCGCGGTCCCAATTGTATGACCTCATCCATCTCACACGAAAGTGGTTGCAAACAGAGTCCCGGAGTCCAGAAGAGATACTAGTGGTTCTGGTCATCGACCGATACATGAGGGGACTACCGCCAGACCTTCGTGCCTGGGTAAGCCAGAACGAACCCTCCACCTATAATGAGGTTGTTGCCCTGGTCGAGAGGCGAAGGACAGCGAGGGAGCTGACCCAACCAGTTAAGGAAGAGGCACCCCGGGTTAAACTAGCATCACCAAGCCCTAAAGTTCGGGTGACTGGGCCACCAGGAGTGCCCAGGTGGAAAAAGAGAGGCTGAAGGCCCATCAGAGGCCACAAAGAGTCAGAGCACTGAGGGAGAAGAGGATCGTGATGTTGGACTGCCCAAGCCAAGAGACCGGGGAACGCCTAGGGCTCCATACAGATGTTATGCCTGCAGGGAGTGGGGACACACAGCTGCACAGTGTCCCAATGCTGAGGAGCCGATGCAGTGTAACCTGGGGACCTGGGCAGATCCATGCTCCCTAATCCACCTTGTGGGGGGTCTCACTCACCCCACATATGTATACCAGACCAGTGAAACTAAATGTGGTAGGGTCCACGGCACTGGTTGATTCGGGGAGTGCTATCACGCTTATCTCAGGGAAGCTCGTGAAACGTAGTCAGCTGCTGCAGGCTAAACGTACGGAGATAACATGTGTCCATGGGACAGTTAGTTACTACCCCACCATCCCAGTAAAAATCGAGATCCAAGGGAACACTACTGAGGTAGCAGCAGGTGTAGTCCCTAAACTCCCATACCCAGTGTTCACAGGGAGGGACTTCCCAGGGTTTGGAAACTTACTCCCAGTAGGGGGATTGGAGAAAGATGGGGACCCAAAAATCGGTGAGGCATCCACAGCAGACTGTCAACCCCCAATCTTCTCTGAAATATCCCCAGATTTGTTCTCCACTCCCAGACAGGGTAGAAAGACAAAAAGGGAAAGAAGGGCAGCTAAGGCCTTGGGAACCCGAATACTGACCCAAAGCCAGAGGGTCACTCTTGCAGGTAGGAGGACCCGCGCAGCTGAAAAGGAGGCCACGCAGGAGGGAGAAGCATCTGAGTCTGACCCCCACCCTAATGCTTCTGAACCAGTAGAGGCAACAGAGACTGGGCCCCTAGATCTTGGGCAGATTAGCCCCGGGAGAGAAAACTTTGGACAGGATCAGGCAGAAGACCCAAGGTATGACAACATTAGGAAGGAGGTGACTGAAATAGATGGGGTCCCCGTGGAAGGGAAAACCCAGGGACCAGGACCCTACTTCATATTGAAGAAGGATCTCTTATACCGGGTTGCACCAGTACAGGGGCAGAAGGTACAGCAGATCCTAGTACCTCAAAAGCACCAGAACACTGTATTAAGTCTTGCTTATAGTCATCTTTTTGGGGGGCATTTGGGGGTAGAGAAGACCCTGGCATGAGTCCTACGACGGTTCTTCTGGCCCGGAGTACATGAAGAAGTGCGGAGGTACTGTGCCTCCTGCCCGGAGTGTCAGCTGCACAGTCCCTGTCCCCACTTAAGGGCACCTTTAGTACCCCTTCCCATCATAGAGGTCCCCTTCGAGCGAATAGCTATGGACCTAGTGGGACCCCTGGAGAAGACGGCTCGGGGCCACCAATATATACTACTTGTTTTGGACAATGCTACTCGCTACCCAGAAGGCGTCCGCCTGTGGAACACTGCCTCTAAAACTATAGCCAAAGAGCTGGTGGGGAGCTTTGCCCGAATGGGCTACCGAAGGAGATATTAACTGACCAAGGAACCCCATTTATGTTGAAGCTAATGAAGGACCTTTGTACGCTGCTCCATATACATACCCTGAGAACTTCAGTCTACCATCCACAGACTGATGGGTTGGTAGAAAGGTTTAATCGAACCTTCAAGGCTGTGATAAGGAAGGTGATAAGTCAGGACGGGAAGGATTGGGCACCCTACTACCCTACCTTATGTTCGCTATCGGGGAGGTACCACAGGCCTCAACTGGGTTTTCCCCCTTTGAGTTATTATACGGGCGTCACCCCCATGGCATACTAGATATCGCCAAAGAGGTCTGGGAAGAGGAACCCAATGAGGGGAGAAATATAATACAGCATGTAATGCAGATGCGAGACCGGATAGCCCGGGTCACCCCTATTGTACGGGAACATTTGGAGAAGGCACAGGAGGCCCAGCGAACCCATTACAATCGCCAGGCAAAAGTGCGACAGTTCCAACCAGGGGATCGGGTTATGGTGTTGGTACCCACAGCAGAAAGCAAGCTTCTGGCCCAATGGCAGGGGCCCTATGAGGTGGTTGAACCCATGGGGGAAGTAACCTACAAGGTGCGGCAGCCAGGACACCGAAAACAAGAACAGATTTATCACGTCAGCCTTCTGAAACCCTGGCATGCACAAGAGGCATGCACAATGGTCCAAAAAGACCTAACCCAGGAAAACAAGCCTTCCAAACAGGTGAGAGTGTCTCCCGATTTAACACCAGACCAGAAGAATGGGTGTCTGAGATGATCTTCCGGAACCAAGATGTGTTCTCGACAAAACCGGGTCGAACAACCGAGACCTATCACCACATCGTCACAAACCCTGGGGCCAGACTAACAATGAGGCCCTATCAGGTGCCAGTGGCAAAAAGGGAGGAAATAAAAGCAGAAGTAAAAAAAATGCTGGAGTTGGGGATCATCGAAGAATCCCAGAGTCAGTGGTCCAGCCCAATCGTGCTGGTGCCCAAACCTGATGGTACCACAAGATTTTGCAACGACTTCCGGCGACTAAACGAAGTATCCCAGTTCGACACGTACCCCATACCTCACATAGATGAGCTAGTGGACCGTCTGGGTAATGCCCTGTACTTGACTACCCTAGACTTGACAAAGGGGTACTGGCAGGTTCCCCTTGCAGAAGATGCAAAGGAAAAGACTGCGTTCTCTACACCAGAGGGTCTTTTTCAATATACTGTACTCCCTTTTGGACTACATGGGGCCCCAGCTACCTTCCAGTTTCTCATGGACAAGCTTTTACACCCGCATAACAGTTATGCTGCTGCCTACTTGGATGATGTGGTCATTCATACCCCAGACTGGGAAACCCACCTGGAGAAGGTGGAGGCAGTCCTCGATACTTTCAGGCGAGCTGGCCTTACAGCAAACCCTGCCAAGTGCGCTGTAGGGTTTACAGAGACCAAATATCTTGGCTACGTTGTAGGAAAAGGTCTGGTAAAACCCCAAGTGAACAAGTTAGAGGCCATCCAAAACTGGCCCCGACCAAGTCACAAGAAACCAGTTCGGGCGTTCCTAGGTATGGTGGGGTATTACCGATGACTTATCCTCCCACTTTGCCACAAGGGCAAGCCCCCTGACAGACCTAGTGAAAGCCCATGGACCTGATCTGGTAAGATGGTCTGACGCAGCAGAGGAAGCATTCACAGACCTACAGACTGCCCTCTCCAGTAACCCTGTACTGATAGCCCCTGATTTCACCAAGGAGTTTATCCTGCAGACGCATGCATCGGAAGTAGGGTTGGGGGCCGTTCCATCACAGATGGTCGGGGAGGAGGAACACCCAATTCTCTACTTCAGTCGGAAACTCCTTCCAAGGGAACAAAAATATGCAGTGGTGGAGAGAGAGTGCCTCGCTGTAAAATGGGCCATGGAAACATTGCACTGCTACCTGTTCAGGCGCAGATTTGTCCTAGTGACCGACCATGCCCCTCTTCAAGGGATGCAGCGGAACAAGGAGAAGAACACAAGGGTGACCAGATGGTTCTTATCCCTCCAACCTTTCCAGTTCCATGTGCAACACAGAGCAGGGAGCCATCACGGCAACGCCGATGGCTTGTTACATGTGCACTGTCTGGCGTCCCAAGCTGCCCAACCCCTTGGCGTTGAGCAGGGGGAAGGGATATGTGACAGACCCAGACCAGTGGGGTATGGGAGTCTGGTAGAGGGCAAATATACTGGTCACTGGATGAGTAGTTTTCTGTTCCCTGAGTGACCAGAGCAGGGGCTGCACTAGAGTAATCAGGAACCTGCTAGAACCAGTTAAGGCAGGCAGGCTAATTAGGACACCTGGAGCCAATTAAGAAGAAGCTGCTAGAATCAATTAAGGCAGGCTAATCAGGGCACCTGGGTTTTAAAAGGAGCTCACTTCAGTTTGTGGTGTGAGTGTGAGGAGCTGGGAGCAAGAGGCACAAGGAGCTGAGAGTGAGAGGGTGTGCTGCTGGAGGACTGAGGAGCACAAGCGTTATCAGACACCAGGAGGAAGGTCCTGTGGTGAGAATAAGGCAGGTGTTTGGAGGAGGCCATGGGGAAGTAGCCCAGGGAGTTGCAGCTGTTACAGGAGGCACTATAGACAGCTGCAGTCCACAGGGCCCTGGGCTGGAACCTGGAGTAGAAGGCAGGCCCGGGTTCCCCCCAAACCTCCCAATTGACCTGGACTGTGGGTTCTTCCAGAGGGGAAGGCCTCTGGGCTGTTCCCCCCCCAACCCACATGGTGAATCTCTGAGGCAGGAAAATCCGCCAATAAGCGCAGGACCTACCAAGATAGAGGAGGAACTTTGTCACACTGGTGAAGGCTAGGACTATAACAGAGTTTAAAAGAGAACTGGATAAATTCATGGTAGTTAAGTCCATTAATGGCTATTAGCCAGGACAGGTAAGGAATGGTGTCCCTAGCCTCCCTCTGTCAGAGGGTGGAGATGGATGGCAGGAGAGAGATCACTTGATCATTGCCTGTTAGGTTCACTCCCTCTGGGGCACCTGGTATTGGCCACTGTCGGTAGAGAGGATACTGGGCTAGATGGACCTTTGGTCTGACCCGGTACGGCCTTTCTTATGTTCACTCCATTATCCGAGTCATTCATGACAATATTGAATAGTGCCGAACCAGGCCTGACCTCTTGTGGGACCCTCACTAGATTCGCCCTCCCTGTTTGATAGCGGAGCATTCAGAACCACTCTTGGCATCTAGTCTTTGAACCACCCATAGTAATTCCATCCAGCCCAAATTTCCCTCGTTTGCACGTGGGGTGTGTCAAAAGACTAAAATCAAGATATATCACGTCTACTGCTTCTCCCCAGCCACTAGGCCAGCACCACTGTCCAAGAAGGAAATTAGATTGGTTTGGCATGATTTGTTCTTGACAAATCCATGCAGGCCATTCCTTCTAGCCCTATGATCCTCTGGGCACATATTGATTGTTTAATAATTTGATCCAGTATCTTCCAGTTAGACTGACTGGTTTGTAATTCCCTGGGTCCTCTTTGTTCTTCCTTTCAAAGAGAGATGCGGTGTTTGCCCTTCTCCAGCCCGCAGGGACCTCACCCGTCCTCCAGGAGTTCTGGAAGTTAATTGCTAACAGTACTGATGAGCTGAAAGCAGAGGCTGCATCCGCAGAGCCGTACGGTGCAAACAAAGGGACCAACTGAGATGGAGGCTGGCCTGAAGGATCTGCTCTCCGGGAGGTTCCCGATGTGGTTTTCACAGAGACAATACGGGAAGGGAGCTTCATGGGTTCCAGGTGAGGCCAGTAACTCGGGTGACAGGTGCATTTTACTCCCAAGTACGTGGCTCTGGGAGGGGAGTGGGGGCTAGTGGTTAGAGCTGGGGGAGCAGGAAGCCAGGACTCCTGGGTTCTGTCCCCAGCTATGGGAGGGGAGCAGGGTCCAATGCCCCTGACCATGGCATCTTCTCACCCTTTCGACGATCCCGCCACGTCCAAGTAGCTGGGTCCTTCCCACGACGTTGATGTGCAGCGTGTAGCAGGTGTGGGGCAGCAGCAGCTGGGGGGGGGGAAGAGACACAGGGGTGGGTGAGGACAAGCAGACAGCACCCCCACCCCCGCATGTATCAGGGGCGAAGGGCAAGTACCCAGACGCAGATCCTCCGAGAAGCCAGCGGCAGCTCCTTTCCCATCATTCATGAGGTCAGGAAGGTGCTGGACCACGATGGGTAGAACATGACCAGCGTGGGGCATCCCCAGCCTGGCACACCGGGCACACGCACCCCACCAGGCACACGCAGGTGTGGCTGGGCACAGGTGGGTGCTGGCAGCGGGGACTGTCTGGCACGCTTCCCCTGCTGGGCTCTTCTCTCCTGCACAGCTGGCCCCAGGGGGTGGGGGCGGCCCGGCCCCTCTCTCACCTTGAAGAGCGGGTGGCACATGGGCAGCTGGCGCAGGGTGGCCAGGGTGAAGGCCTCGTTGATCAGGTGGGTGAGCAGCAGGTGGCTGACGGACTCGTGCACCAGGAACTCGGCGTAGCGCACCCAGGTCTTGGCCAGGATCCAGTCCCACTCGGAGTCGCTGGGCAGGAAGATGGGGCTGTCAGGGCCTGGGCACTGGCTGAGCTGTGGGGGGAGAGACACAGGAAGGCTGCGGGGATGGATTGGCACAAACCAGGTGTGTGAATCCTGCTGCTTCCCCCAGGGGAGCCCAGGGGCTGGGACCCGGCTGCCAGGATGAGGGGACATGACAGTGCCGCAAATCCAGTGTTAGGAAGAGGAGAGACACAGCTGGGGTGTGTGCGCACACACAACTGGGCACATGCATGCACACCCAGAAGGGTGTGGGGGGATTAGGGAGCCAGGACTCCTGCATTATCTCCCTGGGCTGGTCCTTTTATATGACAATGCCCAGCCCTGGGACTGTGTAGGGGTGGGGGCTGTGTGGGGGTCCCCCTAGGCAACCTGTGGGGGCACCAGGGGCTGTTACCTGGATGGCCACAGGGATGAGCTCCCCGGAGGGTTGCAGGTGTAGCAGGCAGAGGGGCGCGGCGATGTACTGCTGGTAGCCGTTGATCCTGTTGGCCGGGACGCCCTCCAGGATTTTATAGTCAGCGAGGAAGATGTTCCCCTTCTATAGAATCATAGAATATCAGGGTTGGAAGGGACCTCAGGAGGTATCTAGTCCAACCCCCTGCTCAAAGCAGGACCAACCCCCAGACAGATTTTTGCTCCAGATCCCTAAATGGCCCCCTCAAGGATTGAACTCACAACCCTGGGTTCAGCAGGCCAATGCTCAAACCACCAAGCTATCCCTCTCCACACACAGGGAAAGCAGAGCAGAGTGCAGGGGCTGGCAGGGGCCAGTGCATCTGGAGGTGCAGAGCGGGGTCCCCGGGGTGTGGGGGGGAAAGCTGGGATGCCAGTGCTGTGAGCTTCCCCGCAGCAGTGCCTCTCCCAGCGCTGTGAGCTTCCACGTAGCAGTGCCCTGGGACTAGCCCTTGGAGCCAAGTGGCCAGTGCAAGCACAGCCATTGGCTCTGGAGTTGGGCCCACTGGACACCTCTGACACGTGGCTGCTCGTCCTTGGAGTGACGCTGGAGAGGGAGCCGGAGCGATAGCTCAGACCATAGCCAAGTCCCCCCAGGGGTATCCCCAGCGCCCCACTTACCTCCAGCTCGTCCTGCAGGCTGGTGCTCTCCCCCAGGGAGGAGGCCACCATTGCCGGTGTGACAGGGAAGTTGCAGGGGAGCTCTGTGCAGCGCCGGATCACCACTGGGTGGACCCCGTTCAGGAACTGGTACCCGAAGAACGTGTCCTCTCGCCAGTGCGCCCGCACGTACTCTGGGGGGACACAGGCAGGGCAGCTGCGGGGTTAGCGCACTGGGCCGGGACTCAGGGGAGCCGGGTTTGAGTCCTGCCCCAGGCACCTGAGGCAGCTTACGGTGTCTCTTGGAGCCACAGCCTCCCCCTGCTGGATAACGTGGCTAACGGTCCAGCATGACAACAGTTCAATCTCAGTGGGGGTCTGGGCAGCACTGGGACAAGGGGGTCCCTGATTGTGGGGGGGGGTGTGTCTGGGCAGTGCCTGGCACAAGGGGATCCTGGAGCGCGCTGGGCAGGCCTGGCACAAGCAGTGTTGGGCTGTCTAGGTGCTTGGATCACACCCATCCCAATCACCCTACCCTGTGCCTGGGGGCTTCCGTGGGCCTAGGCAAGCAGGGCTCAGAGTGGGCGGGGGGGTCACCCACCTGTGATTGGGGTTTTATTGAAGTAGAAAACCTTGTTGATGTCGTCCAGCTTCGCCCAGGAATTGGTGCAGTTCAGGAAACCCTTCAGCTGCAGCTCCACCTTCCTGGGCGGGCAGAGAGTTGTGAGAGCCTCTGGGGGGGCTTGGGATGGAGATAGCCCTTTCTCCCCATGAGAATAACAAATAGGGCCCCCCGTTTCTCCTCCCCAGAGATGCACTGGTGGTGAAGTGGAGCCACACTCAGGGCAGTTGCCCCCTGTCAGAGCGATGGGCTCAGGCTCTCGGCAGACTCAGGCAGCATCGCTGCATTGGTTACACCTGGGTTTTCAAGCTCTTCTCCCCTACTACAAGGACTAGAGTGAGTAGTATGGGATGAGGGGGTGTATGGGGATGCATAGATAGACAGATAGATTGATGGGTGGGGATGGAGAGAATGACAGCGAGAGAATGGATGTGTATTGGAATAGATAGTTAGGTTATAGAGTAGGGTGAGGGATAAGGGCTAGGGTAAAGAGCAGGGTTGGGGGTTAGTCCCTGGGGCTGGGCCTTGGGGGCTGGGGTGCACACACACACATCCCTCCCACACCACAGGAAGGTGGATGTCTTGCTGAAGGGTCAGAGTTAAGGTTACAGAAAGGCGCTAGGCTACACGGTCGGGTTACAGCTAGGGAAGGACTATAGGGCATAGGCAGAGTGAAAGAAAAAGTATGGGATATGGGTTAGGGTAGGATTAGGGAAAGGAGATAGTACAGGGTTAGGGTTACGGCTAGGGTTTGGGTTTAGTCTCTGGGAATGACCTGGGCTGTGGGGGCCGGAAGTCACACATTGACCCCATGCTCGAGGAAGGGGGAGGTCTTGATGAAGGGTTAGGGTTACTGGGTAGGGTTAGTGTACAGAGTTAGGGTTAGTGTATAGAGTTGTGTATAGGGTTATGAATAATGTACAGGCTTAGGGTTACTATATTGTGTTTTGTATAGGGATATGGTTAGTGTAGGGTTATGTATAGGGGTATGGTTAGTGTATAGGATTGGGGTTAGTTTCTCAGGGCAGGCCTGGGGCAGGTGCTGAGAACAGGTCTGGGCTGTGGGGAAGCAGCACTCACGCGCGCGCCCCACGCAGCAGGACTTTGGTGCTCTTGGTGAAGGAGTACATGCTGTTACAGTCCAGTTCACTAATGTTGTCCACATCCAGGCACCGAGGCAGTCCAGGGGCGAACTCCTTCCAACTGGGCAGGGAGAGACCACAGAGAACGTTAGCCCTGACCTGCCGCTGCCCTGACATTCCCTCAGCCGCAGTCCCGGGCCAACCTGTACTGCAGTTCCTACCACCCCCTCCATCCCCAGGACCCTGCACAGCCCTGAGCCCCGGGGAGCTCCCCCAACCCCCACCGGGCTCTCACTCACCCATAGCACTTGCGTCGGTGCTTCAGCTCAGCCTGCTGCTGCTCCAGCAGCAACGGGGAATCGGCATCGTTACGAACAGTCTGGCCTGGGCAAAAGAGAGAATGTGAGAGAGATAGATGGGGTGTGTGGGGATGGATGGATGGATAGGCCAACTGACCGAGGGGGGGCGGGTATACAGGAATGGATAGAGAGAGGGGTGGAAGGGGATGGATAGAGAGAGGGGTGTGGATGGGGATGGATGGATAGAGGGGTGCAGATGGGGATATGATGTTCGTCCATCATTATCGATGAAGACCTCAACAACTCATTCTTTCGATGACTGGGCTCTGTGCATCCAGAGATGACTGATCTGTCCGATTCGGGCGTGGAACGTCCTGTCACACGTCGGGCAGACATATAATGGCACTCTCGATGGTGTACGAGCAGCTCTGGACTTGCGCCGCTCACGCTTTTTTTCAGCCTCAGCAATACGCCTCGCCTCAGAGGTGTTACTGCCTGTGTGAATGAGGCTGTGCCATGCTGGACGGTTCAGTGTGAAGGTTTCCCATGTGGCGGTGTTGATCTCAAAGGACTTCAAAGAGGTCTTCAGCGTGTCCTTGAACCGCTTCTTTTGACCTCCATGGGAGCGCTTTCCCTGAGTGAGTTCTCCGTAGAAGAGCTGTTTAGGAATGCGTTCGTCTGACATTCTCACGACATGTCCGGCCCACCTGCTCTGGGCTCTCATCAGCAATGTGTGAACTGACGGCAGACTGGCTCTAGTAAGGACACCAGTATCAGGCACTTTGTCCTGCCATCTGATTTTTAGAAGCTTTCGCAGACAGGAAATGTGGAAGCGATGGAGCGTTCGTGCATGACTCCGATAGACAGTCCACGTCTCACAGGCGTACAGCAGAGTTGGAAGCACCACTGCTCGGTAGACCTTCAGCTTCATTGGTAGGCTGATCCCTCGACGTTCCCAAACGTTGGAGTGCAATCGGCCAAATGCAGAGCTGGCTTTAGCAATTCTGCAGTTTACTTCATCATTGATTGACACTGATCAGGAAAGGGTACTGCCCAGGTAAGTGAAGTGGTCCACTGTCTGAAGTCTGTCCATTTACAGTGATGGACGGTTCTGAGTACGGAGCGTGGGGAGCTGGCTGGTGCATGACCTCAGTGTTCTTGATGTTAATGGTGAGACCGAAGTTGTTGCATGCAGTTGAAAACTTGTCCATACTGGCTTGCATTTCTGGCCCTGTACTAGCATTCAGAGCACAATCATCGGCAAAGAGAAAGTCTCGAGGTACAGTTTCCTTCACCTTGGTGATGGCACGCAGTCGCCTCAGATTAAATAGTTTCCCGTCAGTTCTATACTTCAGGCCTACTCCTTCAGTGCAGTGTTAAAAGGCATCAGTCAAAGTGGCAGAGAATATCATGCTGAACAAAGTGGGTGCTAAAACATACCCTTGCTTGACGCCGTTGGTGACTGGGAAGGCCTCAGATGTTTCACCGTCATCCAGGACACGAGCCATCATACCTTGATGAAATTGAAGTACCATTCGTATAAATCTGTCTGGACAGCCAGATTTCGACATGATCCTCCATAGGCCCTGGCGACTGACAGAGTCAAATGCTTTCGTGAGGTCCACAAAAGTTGTGTAGAGTTCACGATTCTGCTCTTGACACTCTCCTGTAGCTGACGCACAGCGAAGATCATGTCAATAGTCCCACGTCCCTTGCGGAAGCCACACTGTGATTCTGGCAGTAAGCCCTTCTCCAGGTGAGTGATTGATCAGTTCAATAGAACCCGTGCAAGAACTTTCCCCGCTGTAGAAAGCCGCGAGATTCCACGGTGATTGTCGCATACCTGGCGATTGCCCTTCCTCTTATAGAGGTGCAAGATGGATGCGTCTCTAAATTCTTGTGGAATGGTTCCCTGCTTCCAGAAGGACTGAAACAGCTTGGGCTGGGTCTACACTACCCGTCTGAATCGGTGGGTAGAAATCAACCTCTCGGGGATCGGGACGTGACAATCGATCCCCGAATCGACACTTACTCCACCAGCGGAGGTGGGAGTAAGCGCCGTCGACGGGAAGCCGCAGAGGTCGATTTTGCCGCCGTCCTCACAACGGGGTAAGTCGGCTGCGATACGTCGAATTCAGCTACGCTATTCACATAGCTGAATTTGCGTATCTTAAATCGACCCCCCCCTGTAGTGTAGATGTAGCCTCCGTGAGTTTCCGTAGCAGCACGGGTCCACCGACTTTGTACACCTCTGCTGGTATGGCATCTGACCCTGGGGCTTTGCCACTTGACAGTTGATAGCTTTCTTCACTTCATCCTCTTCTGGTGAAGCATCCATGGAGTCATTGACTGCAACCTGGGGCATCTTGTCAATGGCCTCATCATTGATGACTGAGGGGCGATTGAGAATTGCTTCAAAGTGTTCAGCCCATCTCTGGAGAATCTGCATCTTTTCTGTAAGGAGCACAGTACCATCTGGGAGCTTTCCCCTCCTGAACTCTGAAGACTGTGGACCATAGAGTGTGTTAAGGGCTTCATAAAACTGCTTATAGTCGTTGCTGTCCACATAAGCCTGTATTTCATCTGCTTTGGTGCTCAGCCACAAGTCCCGCATTTTGCGCAGTTGGTTCTGTACTGTTCTGCGAGCGTTGATAAAGGCGGTCTTCTTTGCGCTGAGGATGGATCGTTTTGATATGCACGATGCAGGCAGTGCTTCTCAGCAAGTAAGGCCTGGATTTCTGCATCATTTTCATCAAACCAGTCTTGCTGCCTGCATGTGGAGGGCCCCAATACCTTCCATGCAGCTGTATGGACAGTGTTGCAGAATCGCTCCCAGTCTTTCTCAGCGTCATTCTCAATATGAAGATCAGCAGGCTCATTCTCTAGGTCTTCCGCTAGATGGATAGAGGGGTGTACTCAGGGTTGGATAGTCAGAGGGGGTGTGTATGGGAATGGATACCCAGAGGGGGTGTATGGGGATGGATGGATAGCTAGAGGGGTGTGGAAGGGGATGGATAGATAAAGGGGTGTGTACAGGGATGGATACACAGATCAGGTGTCTATGGATCGATGGATAGATAGAGGGCTGTGGAAGGGGATGGACACAGAGGTGTTCGGGATGGAGAGATAGATGTAGGGGTGTGTGCGGGGATGGATAGATCGAGAGGTGGATGGGGTTGGTTAGACTGAAGAATGTGTACAGGAATGGATAGATTGAGTGGGTGTATGGAGATGAACAGAGGGAGGATTCAGGATGGATAGATAGCGGGGGTGTACAGGGATGGATAGACAGAGGGGGTTTATGGGGATGGATAGACAGGGGTGTGGACGGGGATGGGTAGACAGAGGGGAGTATAAGGGCGTGGATAGATAGAGTGGAGGCTGGGGATGGATCGGTAAAGTGCTGTGGATGGGATAGATAGATAGAGGGGTGGATGCGGTTGGATAGACAGGGTGTATATGGGGATGGATATACGGGGGGGGGGTGTACACGGATGAATAGATAGAGGGGGTGAACAAGGATGGATCGATACAGGGGTTGTACGGGAATGGATAGACAGAAGGGATATATGGTGATGGATAGGTAGAGGGATGTTGACGTGGATAGCTAGACAGAGGGGTGGGATGTCTCAGTGGTTTGAGCATTGGCCTGCTAAACTCAGGGTTGTGAGTTCAATCCTTGAGGGGCCACTTAGGGATTTGGGGCAAAATCAGTATCTGGTCCTGCTATTGAAGGCAGGGGGCTGGACTTGATGAGCTTTCAGGGTCCCTTCCAGTTCTAGGAGATAGGATATCTCCATTTATTATTAATATATAGAGGGTGTGCATGGGAATAGATAGGTAGAATGGTGTGCACGCGGATGGCTAGACAGAGGGGGGTGTACAGGGATGGATTGATGCAGGAGGTGTACAGGGATGGATAGAGTGGTGTGGACGGGGTTGGATAGTTAGAGGGGTTGTGGGGGTTGGATATATGGAGGGGATGTGGGGGGTTGGATATATATTGATAGAGGGGTGCGTAGAGAGATGCATATACAGAGGGGTGTGTATGGGGATGGATAGATAGAGGGATGGATGTGGATGGATTGATAGAGGGGTGTGGACGGGGATGGGTAGACAGAGGAGGTGTATGGATATGGAGAGGTACAGGGGTGTGGACGGGGATGGATGGATAGAGGGGGGTGTACGGGGATGGGTAGACAGAGGAGGTGTATGGATATGGAGAGGTACAGGGGTGTGGACGGGGATGGATGGATAGAGGGGGGTGTACGGGGATAGATAGAGCGGGTGTATAGGGATGGATACAGAGGGGTGTGAACAGGGATGGATAGATGTAGGGGTGTGTATGGGGATGGATGGATAAAGGAGGTGTATGGGGATGGACAGATAGAGGGATGTCTATGGGTATAACTATCTACAACCCCCAAGCGGCACCAGCCTAATCCCCATGCACCTTCCCCAAGCCCACAGCCCCCTACCTTTGCCCTCCCGCAGCTCCAGGGTGCAGTAGCCCTCGATCCACTGGTAGCAGGGGAAGCGGTAGCTCTGGCCATGGGGGGAGATGACCTCCACGAAGCTGCAGTACCAGTTGTCGGTGGGGTAGAAGGAGTAGGGCTCCTTGTGGAGTCGCACCAGGACAATGTCCCCCAGCCAGCGCCGGCTGCACAGCTTGAACTCCTCCACCTGCAATGGGGGGGGGTTGGGGGACCGGAGCGTGAGGATGTGACTCAGGGATTAATCCAGCAACTCAGGGGTGAACCGTCAACATCTGTCCCCCCCCCCAATAAAATACTTGTTGGCGTCCTGTGACCCCATTGTGTGGAAGTCTCCAAGGAAACATAGGTCAACCAGGTCAATGTTTCAACTACTGTTCTACTCAGCACCTGCCTTTCATTAGCCTGGAGGTAGAGGCCAAGGTTTACCGGTTTGGCTAGAGCTTGAGGTACCTCAGCATAGCCTAGCAGTGTATAGGAGAAGGGCACAATCCCTTTAAAGCCTTTGTGAGCCCTCAAGCGGTGCCCACCATGTTTTAGAAGCTGCCAGAAACCGGTCAGAGCAGCCCTGTGCATCTAATCTTGGCCTCAGTTAAAGCAGAGGCTGATATCCTGCCCCCCGGCCATCCAAGCCCTCTACCGTGGGCCCAGCCCGCCCCATCCATGCCTTGTGGTTTAATGAGAGGTGCACCCAATGTGACATTGCACTCCATATGTTTTATAAAAATATGTTTATAAGTGTGACTATGATGCAACTGGAATATGCTTTATGCAAAAGGTCTCTTGTAAGGTATCATTACAAAGCTTATAATCTACTGAGTGTGGTCATCCTATTTGTATGAATGTATCATTCTTGTATCTGAAACTAGGAATATGAAATGTAACTCTGAGGGCCTATTGTAGTTATGCAAAGTGTGGGTCATTAATGGTGGTTTGGAATCTTGATGGCTCCCATTAAGCAGGACAATTGGTTGTAAATGGCTCTGTTTACCCGTAAGCCTTCCTGTATACGTGTATGCCAGCAAGTCTGACAGTGGCATGTGATCATGTCACCTGAACTGGAATCTATGCGTACGTCTACACTTACCGGAGGGTCCGGTGGCAGGCAATCGATGTTCTGGGATCGATTTATCACGTCTGGTTTAGACGCGATGGATCGATCCCGGAAGTGCTCGCCGTCGACGCTGGTACTCCAGCTCGGAGAGAGGAGTACGCGGCATCGACGGGGGAGCCTCTGCGCCGCGTCTGGACCCGCGGTAAGTTCGGACTAAGGTACTTCGAATTCAGCTACGTTATTAACGTAGCTGAATTTTGCGTACCTTAGTCCGAAGTGGGGGGGTTAGTGGGGACAAGGCCTAAATTAAACCTGGTGCTTTTCCATTTAGAAGGAGGGGTGGAGACCCAGAGAGAAAGGATTCCCACCTTGGGCCAAAGCTATAAAAGGGGGGGGGGGAAGAACAAGAGGGGAAATCCTCAAATTACCCCCTGAGGTGGAACTAACAAGGACTGTACCAGGAGAAAGGATTGGGCCCAGACTAGGAATGGTCTAGTCTGTGAAAGAAGTTGATTGGAACATCTCTGAAGGTGAGATTTACCTGTATTCAGTTTCTTAATGTATTAGGCTTAGACTTGCGTGTTTTGTTTTATTTTGCTTGGTAACTACTTTGTTCTGTCTGTCATTATTTGGAACCACTTAAATCCTCCTTTTTATACTTAATAAAATCACTTTTGTTTATTAACTAACCCAGAGTAAGTGATTAATACCTGGGAGAGCAAACAGCTGTGCATCTCTCTCTATCAGTGTTATAGAGGGCGGACAATTTATGAGTTTACCCTGCATAAGCTTTATACAGAGTAAAACGGATTTATTTGGGGTTTGGATCCCATTGGGAGCTGGGTGTCTGGGTGCTGGAGACAGGAGCACTTGCTGAGCTGTTTTCAGTTAAGTCTGCAGCTTTGGGGGGTGGTTCAGACCCTGGGTCTGTGTTTGCCCCAGGCTAGCATGTCTGGCTCAACAAGGCAGGGTTCTGGAATCCCAAGCTGGCAGGGAAAACGGGCTCAGAGGTAATTTCAGCACGTCAGGTGACAGTCCCAAGGGGGTTTCTGTGACCAAACCCTTCACACCCCACTCCCCAGGGCCTCGCCAGGTCCCCAGTCTTGAACCCCGGCCTTCCAGGTCCTCGGGCACCCTGCTGAGTCACTGCCCCTCCTTGAACCTGCAGCCGAGGGGCTGGGCTGGCCACGCTGTCTGTGGGTACCCGGACTATATAAAGACCCCAAGAGCCAGAAGATCTGGCTGAGTGACAGACCGATCCCTGTTGCCTCACCCTGCCCTGCCCCATGGCTTCACCCAGCTCTGCCCCACAGCCTCACCTGATCTGCACCCAACCCACTGACCCAGCCCCATGCACCAGATCTTCCGGCCCTCCATGAAAACTCAAAGCATCGCCCCGGATGTCTGATTCCGATCGACCTCCCAGCTATCCAACCCCTTGAGTCTTGCTCTAGAACCCCACCCCCCAGCCCGCCCTATCCCCCGGGCATTACGGTCCCTGTGAACTGTTCCCCAGTGATCTCCAGTCTCTGGCGCTGGCTACTCACCAAAACACCAGGCCTGCCATCCCAAAGGGGCAGCAGCTTGGGACTGGTACAGCACTTAATGCCTCTGCAGTGAGATCTAGTGCTAGCGAAAAGGAGACTGAGTTTGTTTTCCAAGTAGATGCAGATTGTGAGTCCGGGTTTTGGCCTCCAGGGCCTACCATGAAACATATCAACGCGAGTTTGGCAGCTTCTCTTCTGTCTCTTTAGACACCAGGCTGTGACTCCACAAAGGAATACAGCAACTTCTGCACTTGGATGGGACAAATGGGCCCATCTAGCCCGGTATCCCATCTCCCACCGCGTTGCGGAAAGCCTCTCAGTTTGAGTAAGAAAACCCATGGAGAAACATTTTGTAATAACCTTCCATGAGTGAGGCATCTCCTTCGCTCAAGGCACTTGGGAACTGGCTGGTAGCAGTGAATTCTCGAGTGAATATAAAGCCCTTTAATCTGATTACGTTTTCGCTGCTTTTGTTGAATGTCCCATTATTTATTTATCTATTATTATTATTATTAATATAAGAAGAGGTCACATTTTCAAGATTTTTTTCTGCCCTGCAAATGGAAGAAATGGAGTTTCTTAAAAAAAAAAATAAAAACCTAGATTCTCACAGATTCACATGACTCCAGGTGCTTGGGGCTTTAAGATATATCCCAAAGATCACATGATGCGCAAAAAAGTCAGGTGAGTTAGCAATGCTGTAGAAATGCCAGCGCTGTTAACTATTTCAGTACTATCCGCAAGTGTTCACACATGGTCAGTGTATAGGCTTGTTTGTCAGCCTGAGATAGAATTTGGGGTGTGACTTTTTCATATGCTTATATCTTATAATATGTGTAAACAAAAGACAAAGATTAGGGGCATGCACAGCAGGTATATGTGGGCCTGCTAAGGAGGGGGAGCGGGGAATAGGGAAGGGGGACACAGGCCGGGCTCTGCAGCATCAGAGCTGGGAAGAGGAACACGGGGGAACAGACACTGCCGGTGTGTAGAGCGATGGATATGCTTGCATGGAACTAACCCCAATAAACATCTCATTGCCTGCACTTCGTCCTGCTGCCCACCTGCTTTCTGTCCGTGTGACAAGAACCAGGGACAGGGTGAAGGGTTGGCATGCACATGTACGCACTCCCATCGGGACTAGGGTGCATGAATGGATCTGTGGAACTCATTGCTTTGTGCAATCGAACCAGCGCACACTACCCGATTCCATACCAAGTGCTCAAGCCGGTGTGGACAATACCCCGTTTGCCTGTGAATATCCCGTGGACTCATAATACGGACAACAGCACGCGAAACCTGCAGGAGCAGCTCGCTGCCACTGCCAACAACCGGACAGATTTAAAACATACACTCCAGAATGGTGTTAAAAGACCTTGACCCTGTCAGAGGAGGAGGAGCAGTTCTGGTGGTGGCCTGGATGTTGGACTATATTACAATAACCAGGACTCCCGATGTTACTGTGGATTATTATGGCTATTGGCCTGTTGTTAAGTATGCTAATTTTGCAGTGTCTACTGCAGTGGTTAAGGGGGGCACGGACCCACAAGGTACAACCACTAATTATCATGGAAGAGCCCTCCATCACAGTGTGACAGATAACCCAGACCCAACCTCTCAGGCACACCATAATGGGGCTTCTGACATACTCATTGGAATATGGATGTCCGTACGAGGGAAGGTGCAGAGCAAAGGGGGCAGTGGGGCAAATGGAGCATTAACACATTCCATCTTGATGCCTGGCCCTATCAGGAAATGTCACCATATGTCCTAGGCTTTTCCCGGGATACCTGGGGCAGTGGATCCCAGAAGAAAATAAAAAGAAGGGGCTGGAGTGTTAGGATATAGGCTTGTTTGTCAGCCTCAAATAGAATTTTGGGTGTGATCCTTATATTGATATGTGGGAAGGAAAGACAAAGATGTGTGTTACATCTCCCACAGCCAGATGGGGTGATAAGAGATAAGAGGTGGGACTAAAATGTTACAGGGCATGGTGGGAGCGTAATCTACGAGCATACACTGGGAGGCTGCCTGGCTCCTCTTTCCAGCCAAGATCAAGCAACCAGTTAGGAGGGAGCAATGGGATTGGGGGGGGGGGTGTAGGAGCAGGATTTTATAACTACTATGAGAATTAATGTATGATTTGATTTCATCCTGCCAGCCACCCTTTTTGAATAGCAGAAAGGAATGACCCTCTGGGACTATGGGATTCTGTTTCCCATATGCATTACAAATTGGGCCCTTTTAGTTCTGTGTTTTAATTTTAGTTAGTAAGAGACAGGATCCTGTATTGTGTCTACGTTAAATAGATTAGAGGAACGTTGAAGGCCTGGGTCTCAATGTGAATCGTTTCAGTTATAAAACTTAGCAAGGTTTAATTTACAATGTCTTTTTGCTCGATATAAAATACTGCTGTTTGTGTTCTCAAAGGTCTGTGTAAAAGACTGTTTGTGTGAATGAGGAATGCATGCATCAGGAAAAGATAAGGTGTGACGGATGGTCAAGAAAGGAGGAATGAAGACACTCATCGAGACTTATTGATGCCAGAGAACCATCACGGTGCATCCATGATTGAGGAAGGGCAGATTGATGACCCTGAGGCGGAGGCTGGAACCCCTAAAGACAATTGATTAAATCCAATCCGGGATGACCCTCTCGGAGGTGTTTTGGAAGGTTTACATCAAAAGATAACACCAGTTAAGGAGTAACCGGTCATAAACTGACACAGCAAAATCCATAGACTTCAACAGAGAAAAGGGACTATAAGAACAGGGTGCTTTGCCATGGGACTGTGGGTTCATCTTGCCACTACTCCAGGAGCATCGGATTGAGACCGACAGAGCCCGGCTCCCCTCTGCGACCAATCTGCCTGGCCACTAGATTGATCCAGACTCTGGACTGGTAACTATAGACATCGCCTGGCGGGACTGTGTGCATGGTGTGTGTGTGTGTGACTGAAAAGCATATGCTAACTGCTGTATTCTCACTACATGCGGCATATTGCCTTCTCCCCTATAAAAGATCTCGTGTGCTTTGTTTAAGCATAACAGGGGGAAGGCATACGACACACTAAAAGCCGGAGATGAGCCTGGCCTTGGCCAGGACACAACCTCACTCCTTACCCCTCTGTAGCGGTGCAGGTGGCCCACTCCAGCCGGGGGTGGGGCAGAAGCAGCCAGGGAGGCTGTGGAAACCTGTAGCTAATTAGGGCGAGGCTTGTTAGGAGCCGCACGGGAGGCAGCTGCTGCGGCAGCACAGATATAAGGAGCGGCCCAGCAAAGCAGAAGGGAGTCTCCCCCCGACAAGCCAGGGAGGAGGACGGGCTCCCAGGGATAGCACCGAAGATAGAGCAGTGCTGGGCAGGCTCAGGGGAGCGGAGGGGGAGCTCTGGCCTGTTGCCTGCTAGGCTGCAGGCCCCCATTAGAAAGGGCCAAGAAGGGCCAAGAGGAAGTGGCCCAGAACGATATGTAGAGAAGGGGAGAGGAAGGCAGGGAGGCTGCCACTAGAGGATCTCTGGATCGGGACCCAGAGTAGTGGGTGGGCCTGGGTCCCCCCCGTGCACTGCACCTGGCCACGGAGGAGCAGGGCCAATACAGACTGCAACTTGCCCCTGCAGAGAGGGGCCAGACTTTGGGTTGTGGTTGGCCCCGAGGCAGGTGCAAGTCACAGGACTGCCGTGACCCCCGGAAGGGGGGTGAGGAAGAAGTAGTGGGCACTGCCGGAGGGCAGCGTCCTGAAGAGAATCCCGCCAAGCAGGGGAGCAACGCGGGTTTGAAACAGCAGAGTAGGGTAGACAATGGGCAGGACACCCGCTGCAGAGGGAACTCCAGAGCTGGAGTGAGCTAATCCCCGGAGCAACCAGCAGGAGGTGCCACAGTGGTGAGTCGTGCTCCATTATACCCTCCCACGGGGTACAAAGGTGCTGGGACCCCACGCCCCTCCAAAATGGAACATGACCATAAGCTGCAAGGGGTGGGACCAGGGGTGTGCGCTGCTGGTATATGTGGGGCTGATAAGGAGGAGGTGGGGGAAATGGGGAACAGGGACACAGGCTGGGCTCTGCAGCATCAGAGCTGGGAACAGAACCCTGGGAAATAGACTCTGCCGGCGTGTAGAGCGATGGATGTTTGCTTGGAACTAACCCCAATAAACATCACGTTGCCTGCACTTCCGACTTCTGGTCTTCTGCTTTCTGTCTGCGTGACAAGAACCAGGGGAGGGGGTGAAGGGAAAGCCCCCTAACACGCACCATCCCTCAGCATCCCTCCCAAGTTTGGTTTACAAATCATGAGATTAAAAAAAAGCAGCAACCTGTGTGCTTTGTATTTTTGAGGCATTTCTAAAGCTAGTCTATTTTAGGCACTTATCTGGCACCCATCACTGCTATATGGAGGCATCTTGAATCTTTAACACATTTACCCCCACTGCACTTTTGTGAAGTAGTACAGTGCTGTTATCCCCATTATATAAATGGGGAAACTGAGTCACAGGCTTTCAGACAGTGGTAGCACAGGGAATAGAACCAGGATCTAGCATAGCCCTGTCAATTACTTTAACCACTGGACCATCCTCCCCACATAGTATAATAAGGGCAGAGAATGGATTTTTCAATTCCGGCAATTCCAACAAAGTTGGCGGGGTGGGATTCACTTCTGGTCAAACCGAAAAAATGAAATTTTTGGCCAATCAAAAAATCAAGGGACATCATTTCAGGTTGAACAAAATATTTCATTCGACCTGAAACAAAATGTTTTGTTTTGATCTCAAGCAATTTTTTAATGTTTTAAACAAAATGAAACATAAAAGAAATGCTCATTGCCTAGAAAAATTGAATACTTTCATTTTGAAAATGAGAAGACCGAAACATTCTGATTTTTTTGTTTTGGAACTCAAACAGTTCAGTGGAATCAGTGAAAATTTGTGAAAGGTCGTGCCAAATAGCAATTTTTCACCATAAAAAAAATTACTGTTGAAAATTTGCACCCCTTTCTCCTCTCTAGCATAAGCAGTAACATTCTCACAATAAAAGCTGCCAGTCTCCTGTAATAATCACGTGACTCCAGGCACTGGAGATTTAAGAAAAAAACACTAACTATTTGGAGATCTTTTAAGCTGCACTTAATTCAGGTTTTCTACACAACCACAAGGACTAGAAACTTCAATATTTTTTCAAATGAATGCAGAGTCGCCCAGCGTAACCCCATGACTCCAGAAGCTCAGGATTGATGATCAAACAGCCCCAAGTCATAAGCATTGGCAACCCCCCCACACACTTTCTACTGGGAGATTCTGTCCACAGAGCTTGGCCCGTTCTACTAGTACTCACCGCCCCAGGGTTGAAGATCTTCCCCCAATTGTCGAGGGGCTTCTTGTCGCTTTCCTCATGGGTCCCCACCAGGGTGATGGAGATGGAGCTGAATGTCCCTGCTAGCAGGAAGTTCCCGGTGGTGACACGGACTTTGTAGGTGCCCATCGTAATTTGTGAGGCAGGGAGGAGCGTATCTGGCGGGATCCCTTGTCTGGCTGGCTGTCCTTGCCAGAGATCCGGTGTTATCTCCCAGTTCTGCCCTGCTGCTGGTTTTTATATTGCCCTCATTAAGCAACTGGTGATGTGAGTGGTGATGTGATGTGAGCACTGGGGGTTGGACACAGGCAAAGGGCGGTGAGGCTGACTTGGCTAATTTTCATTTCCAATGAATGCTTAAGGACGCCTCTGCCCGCTGCTCACACAAGGTGATAAAACAAAGTGGTGACAGACCAGGTGTTGGACTGGATAGATAAGTGGTATATTTCTGATATGGGAAATGTAAGAAAGAGTGACTCCACCGCAGACTCCAGGATTTGGAGTGACCATTAGAAAGAAATATGTCTCTCAGCCGGCTCTCTCAACCTGCTGAGTTTGTGCTAATTGAAACAGGCCTGCCAGTTTGCAAGGTCTGTGCTAATTGTAGAAAAACATCCAGAGACAAAGAGTTTGCTGGTACAACTTTCTTTTCCTGAACTCTGGAATAAGATGTGTGAACCCCCCACTCTTCCATGCTTATCTTGTTCGTTTCCTTTAGATATAACAAGTAGGATGAAAAGAGTTATTGAAGTCTGCCATGTCCCACTGATTTTAGAATGGTTCTGTTAAAGAATGGGTAGATGATTAAAATGCAGATGTGACAGGATATATGTTGGAGTGTGAGTGTGATTGTATGTATGTATGTATGATTGAATGAGGAATGAAAGATTAAAGGTTGAGATGCCAACTTAAAAATCAGATTGTCTGGCTGAAGAAAGCAGTGGACGAGATAGGCTGATAACCCTGAGGGCATACTTGCCCCAAGGACAGGAGGGCCGAAGAACAAGATAACAACATGTTGTCATTCCGACATTGCTGTGCCATCTTCGTGATTGACTATCAGCTGAAATGAGAACGGTGATGGATTATCATTTCAAACATGAAAACAACATGATGAAGCAAACCCTATAAACTTGTAGGAGGAGAAATCACTATAAGAACAGATCCTGAAGACTGAGGACTTCGGGTCTGATTCTGCAAACCAACCTCCAGGAGCATCAGATGTGCATCTCACAAGACCCTGCTCCACCCTCATGTCCAGGCCAGTGACTTGGCACGAGCAACTCTGAGGCTGGGAACTATAACAACTTTGCAGAACTTGTGTGTGTGAGTGAATGAGATGTTACAGCTATAACTGATTGCTTTCTCTGATTCTTTCTGTATTCACAATAAACGTGGCATTTTGCCTTATCCCATTTAATAAGTTCCTGCTGGTTTTTATTTTCTTGGTTTAACATTTTGGTGGAGAATTGCGAAAGGGGAATATTGGCATATGTCTTGGCTATTGTGAAAATTGGTGTGCACACCACCAGCTCTAGAGAGCTTGGCACTTCTATCTTGACAACCAGACAAACTGTGAAGGATATAGGAGTTTGTCCACCCTCTAGGTCTTGAAGGATATATATATAGACAGGGGTAAATCAACCTCCTTGCCTTGAAGGATATGTATAGGCAGGGGTAAATATTATTCAGCTACGATTTCAGAATCCAGACTGTGTCACTCACTGAACCGTGTCAGGGGTGATGGAAAGTTTGAAGTATCGGTGTTAGTCTTGATCTGTAAAAAGCAACAGAGTCCCGTGGCACCTTATAGACTAACAGCATAAGCTTTCGTGGGTGAATACCCACTTCGTCAGATGCATCTGAAAGTTTGAACAAGCTTTTAAAAAATGTCCAAGGAAAGGCAGGGTAAGCTGTTGCCTGAAGGGGAAGTCAAACTGGAGGTGGTCCTGACCTCACCTGTTAAGGAAATCACTCCTTTTAAACAGATCTTGTTCTGTTAACCCAAACTCTGAAACATATAGGAATTTGGGCAGTGTAGGATTTTTTTGTGAGTGATATTGCGGTGATTTTACAATTTTGAAAGAAATGTCCAAGGAAAGGCAGCAGGAGGGGTGGGGGCTAGTTATGGAGCCCTCCCTCCTTCCTAAATTGGTAGTGGAACAAAGCCTGTGCCCATGGAAAGGGACGGTTCAGTGAGGAAAGCAGGATCGGGCCCAGACAAGCAGGCAGGCAACAGATAATGAAATTAGAAAACAGGTTGGAAGCCCTGAGGGCAGAATGGCAGGAGTAAAGAAAGGAGTAAGTAAGTACAGCCATGGGGAATTCAGATCCCTGGAACAATACTTGAAATGGTAAAATCTGAGTTGATAAAAGTGTCATTTTGGGAGGTATGCAAGTGATTTAAGGAAAGAGAGTGAGACGTTAACTCTGTAGAGGCTGGAGGGAATTAAGCAGTTAAACTTTGTGGAAAGGACCTAGTGGTTACAGTGGACGAGAAGCTGGATATGAGTTGATAGTGTGCCCTTGTTGCCAAGAAGGCTAACGGCATTTTGGGCTGTATAAGTAGAGGCATTGCCAGCAGATTGAGGGGCGTGATCCTTCCCCTCTATTCGACATTGGTGAGCCTCATCTGGAGTACTGTGTCCAGTTTTGGGCCCCACACTACAAGAAGGATGTGGAAAAATTGGAAAGAGTCCAGCAGAGGGCAACAAAAATGATTAGGGGGCTGGGGCACATATGGGGCACTTATGAGGAGAGGCTGAGGGAACTGGGATTATTTACCCTCCAGAAGAGAAGAATGAGGGAGGATTTGATAGCTGCTTTCAACTACCTGAAAGGGGGTTCCAAAGAGGATGGATCTAGACTGTTCTCAGTGGTAGCAGATGACAGAACAAGGAGTAATGGTCTCAAGACGCAGTGCGGGAGGTCTAGGTTGGATATTTGGAAAAACTTTTTCACTAGGAGGGTGGTGAAGCACTGGAATGGGTTCCCTAGAGTGGAATCTCCATCCTTAGAGGTTTTTAAGCTCAGGCTTGACAAAGCCCTGGCTGGGATGATTTCGTTGAGGATTGGTCCTGCTTTGAGCAGGGGGTTGGACTAGATACCTCCTGAGGTCCCTTCCAACCCTGATATTCTAGGATTCTATGAAAATGTTAAAAAGGGAAAGCGCTAGGGAAAAATAACTCTTGGTTTCTTTGCAGCTGTTCTGAAGGGAAAATGGGCCCTTTTCCAAAGGAATGTTTGTAAATAAGCCAGGCAAAAAGAGACAATCGATTAAAATCATTCGAATATGGACAATTTAGTCAAATTTGCTAAAAGAACATAAGGGGTTTCTATTGGAACTGCCCCCAAATGTATACAAATGTAATCTATGGACACCTGTGTAAAAATTAAAGCAGTGTAAGAATTTTTAAAAAATAAAGAATATGTGGGGGTATTGATATTTTGAGTAAAATATGTCAGCTTCTAAGGACCAATTGGTTTGGTTTTGTTTTTAATAATGCCACTAAAAATCCATTTGACTCTTTAATTCGAAGTTGCAAAACTGACAGACCTTTTTGCCAGACACTGGTAATTGGTGTTGTTTGGCTTTGGGATTTGGCATTTAACCCTTAAGGGGTAACTCGATGCTTTACACAATTTAAAATGTTTTTAAATAAGGACCAAAGTCGTGGTTGCAGCAGAGTTTTCAAGGACCTTTGTTAAAGTGACAGTCTGATTACTCAGAGCCACCTTCGGTCCAATGTTCCTAACATTGCTTCTTTTTTTTTGTGAACCTCCCCCCTTCTGTTGCTTCAGAGGGGCATTGTCTCTTTTTTCTTTAATTTCTTATACTTTTACTACAGCTCTCATCTGCTAATTTGTTACAAAAAACGAACAATCAACTAAACAAACAAAGGTTAAGTTGATTTGGACTTAAACTAACATTCAGTTGCTAAAATGTTGCAGAATCCCCTATTCCTAACAGTTGTTCTCAAGAGGTCTCTGGGGACCTGAAAGATGGGGCCCTACAATCATGGGCAAAGGTCTTACAGGTTATGGGGGCCCATGAACTACCCTTCAGGGTTTGGGGAAGTAGAACCAGGGTGCCCAGAAGAAAGTGTGGAAGTAACAATACAAGCAAATGTAACTAACAATACAAGTGTATCAATAACAGAAATCAACAACAAAATGATTATTAGAGAACCTAACAAAAAATAAACCTGATGCACTGGGGACCAAAGTCGTTTGGACAGAGGTGGATATGATTGATAATTTGGTTGGAGATGAGGGAAGTAGAGAGAGGAAAAGGCATTTACCCTGTCTAGTGTAGTATCCCCTCTCTCTCTGGACCCAATGCTAGCAAAGGACACTCACCAGAGACAGACACAGGACATGCAACACAGACTTTGTCGCGACACTATAACCATGGTATTTTTAGAACTCTTCAGCTGGTACCAGCTCTCCTGATGTTCCGGTTCACAGGCTGAAAGATAGAAGCTTAGAAACAAATTAGCACCGTGCTCCCACCACGGCAGACCCTGCTTGGTCTCTGCCACAGTGTGTCCGGTACTTGGGGCTGCACAAATGTTCATTAAGCGGTGCATTTCTCATGAGTTTAAATCCTCCCTTTCTCCCAATAAAAGGGCATTAACACTCCATCTAGAAAAAAATTTCCATTTTAAAATCCCCAGCCACTTTGCCATGGCCTGGAGATCTGAGGCAGAAGCAGGCACTGTTGTTACTGTTGCAATGGCATTTTGGCCCTGGGAAGAGGAATCTACCCAAATATCCCCTTCCCAATCTCCAGAGGGGTCCCAAAAGTCTGCCCCTTCTGGGGTCTCAAATGTCCCTTCTCCTGATGTTACTGCTGCAATTTGTCTATTTGCAAATATTTCTTTTTCAATTTGTTTCTTTTTCTTTTGTATGCTGCTGTAAGATTTGAGAGTGCTGTTTTAACTCTCTGCACCCATCCTTAAGGGCATCTAACTAGGTTTGGGTACTAATGGACAGACATTTTCATTTTTCTGCTTTTGCAGCAGAGACCTGTAAATCTTGGTGCAGTTTTTTGTTTTCATTTTTACATTTAGCCAATTGAAGGAATACCTCATTACAGGTTTTCCATAGAAGCCAAACTGCGGCTACTTTTTTTTCCATTGGAGTTGAGGGTTTATATATCAATAAGTACCTAGGCAATTTGTCTTCTAGGTCTGAAATTGTATGGACATCAGCTAACACTTGATCAGACCAAGGGCTGTGTCCAAATTTTTGCAAGGTTTGTTCAAAAGGTGTGGGTTCTTGTACAAAAGGCAATGTTTCCTGTTTTTCTTTAAGGATATCTTTAGACAGTGTTTTCTTAAACATTTCCCCCAACAATTGTAGGCAACAACCAACCACAACACAAAACCAAATTGATAAACATCAATCACTATAACCCCCTAACTCCTAGAAGAGCAATTTTACTATTTAACTCCTGGAAGAGCAACTTTATAATATCCAAACCTAAACTCCTATTTCCTTCAGGGTTTATGTGGTTAATTGAAAGTTTCCAATCTTTTTTCCACAGTGCCAGGCTTACTAAAGCTGGCAGTGTACACACCAGTTTTTATAATAATCGTGGATTCTATGCTTGCTCCCCCTACTGCATTCTCCACCAATAATGTTATGCAGACAAAACTACACAGGATGGTTTCAGGGGGCAAGGCAAAGATGCCACATTTACTATGATAACAATTTGATCTATAACCACTAGCTAATACCTTAATACTTATACACGGAGAGAGAGAGAGACACACACACACCAAATGTTCTGCAGCTGCTGGATAGTTACCAGTCCTGAACATAGCTTGAGTTCCCAGCTTGGGATCGAAGCTTGTGGCGGCTAACTGGCCAGGAAAGCCGGGCACAAGGAAGGGCTGGGTCTGCACTCCCATGTTGGCAGCAGAACTTTACCCAAAGTTTCCCATCTCACCCATCCTTTTTGTAGGCTTTAGTTGGAATCCAGAGTCTATAGGTCTTGCTGTGTCACGCTGCCTCTGGGTTCGGTGTGATTGATCACCTGTCAATTGCAGATGTGACTTTCAGCCTGGGACCTGGCTTTGATCTTCCTTCTATTGTACCTTTGTTCTTTTCTCTTTAGGGTGGACTCTTCTTACTTTGTTAGGGCTGTTGTATGCATCTTCAGCCGTTGGCGTTTGAACTCTGTTTCATCAGGACAGGCTGGTGCTGGAGGTTGATTCCATCATCCATCCATACCTCATTCACACATCTAAACTAAACTAAGAAGATTACAGCAGGGTTTGCAAAAATTAAGGTTGCAGCAAGCTTACAAAATGGAGTAAGCGTTGTAAAATGGAGTTTGAATTACAATATGGCAAACAGTGAACAGAAGTTACAATGTAGGCAAGTGTAATGAATGGCAAACAATGAACAGAAGTTACAATACTGAAACAGTGCAAGTCTTAGGGGGAGGGATAGCTCAGTGGTTTGAGCATTGGTTTGCTAAACCCAGAGTTGTAAGCTCAATCCTTAAGGGGCCTATCTGGGGCAAAAATCTGTCTGGGGATTGGTCCTGCCTTCAGCAGGAGGTTGGACTATATACCTCCTGAGGTCCTTTCCAGCCCTGATATTCTATGATTCAGTGATTTAAGCAGGAATTGGATTGACAGTGAAACATACAAGGGCAACTGGCTGAACAGCTAGGGCTCTTAACAAGCATCTTAATTGTCAATTAACCAGTTTTATGAATGAATGTTTCATTCATAAAACTTTACTTATGAACAATTTCATTTATCAGTTTTACAAGGATAAATCCCTATAAGAACGGACCCTGAAGACTGAGGGTCTGATTCTGCAAACCAACCTCCAGGAGCATCAGATGTGCATCTCACAAGACCCTGCTCCACCCTCATGTCCAGGCCACCTGGCCAGTAGCTTGGCATGAGCAACCCCGAGGCTGGGAACTATAACAACTTTGCAGAACTTGTGTGTGTGAATGAATGAGATGTTATAGCTATAACTGATTGCTTACTCTGATTCTTTCTATACTCAAAATAAACGTGGCATTTTGCCTCATCTCCTTTAATAAGATCGGATGGTTTTTATTTTCTTGGTATAACATTTTGGTGGAGATTTGCAAAAGGGGGAATATTGGCATATGTCTTGGTTATTGTGAAAATTGGTGTGCACTCTTACCAACCAGACAAACTGTGAAGGATATAGGAGTTTGTCCACCCCTTAGGTCTTGAAGGATATATATATATACAGAGAGAGCGAGAGAGAGAGAGATTTCTCAGCTACGATTTCAGAATCCAGGCAGTGTCACTCGCTGACCCGTGTCAGGGGTGACTAGGCTGCATCACAGTGACAAGCCCAGATTCTAGGCTGTGTCCCTCGCTGACCTGTGTCAGGGGTGACGGGAAAATTTGAACAAGCTTTTAAAAAATGTTCAAGACAAGGCAGGGTAAGCTTTTGCCTGAAGGGGAAATAGAACTGGAGGTGGCCCCGACCTCACCTTTTGTTAAGGAAATCACTCCTTTTAAACAGACCTTGTTCTGTTAAACCAAACTCTGAAGGATATGAGAGTTTGGGCAGTGTAGTATTTTTTGTGAGTGATATTGTGGTAATTTCACAATTTGGAAAGAAATATTTAAGGAAAGGCAGCAGGAGGGGTGGGGGGTAGTTAAGGAGCTCACTCTCCTTGCTAAATTGGTAGTGGCACAAAGCCTGTGCCCACGGTGTGGAGAAAGTAAATAAGGAAGTGTTATTTACTCCTTCTCATAACAAAAGAACTAGGGGTCACCAAATGAAATAAATAAGCAGCCAGTTTAAAACAAACAAAAGAAAGTATTTCCTCACTCAACGCACAGTCAACCTGTCGAACTATTTGCCAGATGTTGTGAAGGCCAAGGCTTAATCTGCAGCGAGGAAGATTTATTTTAGATATTCAGAAAAACTTTCTAACACTAACAATAGTTAAGCTCTGGAATATCTGGTTGGTCCTGTTTTGAGAAGGGCATTGGACTAGATGATCTCCTGAGGGCTCTTCCAACCCTAATCTTCTATGATTCTAGGCGGCCAAGGAAGGTTGTGGAATCTGCATCACTGGAGGGCTTTAAGAAGGGGTTGGACAAATACCAGTCAGAGATGGTCTAGGTTTACCTGGTATGTCTACACTACGAAATTAGGTCGAATTTATAGAAGTCAGTTGTTTAGAAATTGTTTTTATAAGGTCGATTGTGTGTGTCCCCACACAAAATGCTCTAAGAACATTAAGTCGGCGGACTGCGTCCACAGTACCGAGGCTAGCGTAGACATCCAGAGTGTTGTGCTGTGGGTAGCTATCCCACAGTTCCTGCAGTCTCCGCCACCCATTGGAATTCTGGGTTGAGATCCCAATGCTTGATGGGACAAAAACAGTGTCGCAGGTGATTCTGGGTACATATCGTCAGGCCCCCACTTCCTCCCTCTCTCTGTGAAAGCAACGGCAGACAATTGTTTTGTGCCTTTTTTCAGCCCAGACGCCATAGCACTGGGATCATGGAGCCCGCTCAGATCACCGCGGCAATTATGAGCACTTTCAACACCACATGCATTATCCTGGAGTATATGCAGAGCCAGAACCTGCCAAAGCAAAACCAGGCGAGGAGGCGACGGCAGCGCGGTGATGAGAGTACTGAGGAAATAGACATGGACATAGACTTCTCACAAAGTATGGGCCCCAGCAATGTGCAAATCATGGTGTTAATGGGGCAGGTTCATGCCATGGAACGCCGATTCTGAGCCCGGGAAACAAGTACAGACTGGTGGGACCACATAGTGTTGCAGGTGTGGGACGATTCCCAGTGGCTGCGAAATTTTCGCATGCATAAGGGCACTTTCGTGGAACTTTGTGACTTGCTTTCCCCTTCCCTGAAGCACCAGAATACCAAGATGAGAGCAGCCCTCACAGTTGAGAAGCAAGTGGTGATAGCCCTGTGGAAGCTTGCAATGCCAGACAGCTACCAGTCAGTTGGGCATCAATTTGGAGTGGGCAAATCTACTGTGGGGGCTGCTGTGATCCAAGTAGCCAAAGCAATCAAAGAGCTGCTGCTATCAAGGGTAGTGACTCTGGGAAATGTGCAGGTCATAGTAGATGGCTTTGCTGCAATGGGATTCCCTAACTGTGGTGGGGCGATAGAACCCATATCCCTATCTTGGGACTGGAGCACCAAGCCAGCGAGTACATAAACCGCAAGGGGTACTTTTCAATGCTGCTGCAAGCACTGGTGGATCACAAGGGACATTTCACCAACATCAACGTGGGATGGCCGGGAAAGGTACATGATGCTCGCGTCTTCAGGATCTCTGGTCTGTTTCAAAAGCTGCAGGAAGGGACTTTCTTCCCGGACCAGAAAATAATCGTTGGGGATGTTGAAATGCCTATAGTTATCCTTGGGGACCCAGCCTACCCCTTAATGAAGCCATACACAGGCAGCCTGGACAGTAGTCAGGAGCTGTTCAACTATAGGCTGAGCAAGTGCAGAATGGTGGTAGAATGTGCATTTGGACGTTTAAAAGCACGCTGGCGCAGTTTACTGACTCGGATAGACCTCAGTGAAAGCAATATTCCCATTGTTATTACTGCTTGCTGTGCGCTCCACAATATCTGTGAGAGTAAGGGGGAGACATTTATGGTGGGGTGGGAGGTTGAGGCAAATTGCCTGGCTGCTGATTACGCGCAACCAGACACCAGGGTGGTTAGAAGAGCACAGCAGGGCGTGGTGCGCATCAGAGAAGCTTTGAAAACCAGTTTCATGACTGGCCAGGCTACGGTGTGAAAGTTTTGCTTGTTTCTCCTTGATGAACACCCAGGCCCCCCCTGCCCCCAGATCACTCTAGCCACCCTTCCCTCCCCCCCCTTCGATCACCGCTTGCAGAGGCAATAAAGTCATTGTTACTTCACATTCATGCATTCTTTATTAATTCATCACACAAATAGGGGGATAACTGCCAAGGTAGCCTGGAAGGGGTGTGGGAGGAGGGAAAGACAAGGACACACTGCACTTTAAAACTTTAAAACTTATTGAAGGCCAGCCTTCTGTTGCTTGGGCAATCCTCTGGGGTGGAGTGGCTGGGTGGCCGGAGGCCCCCCCACCGCATTCTTGGGCGTTTGGGTGAGGAGGCTATGGAACTTGGGGAGGAGGGCTGTTGGTTACACAGAGGCTGTAGCGGTGGTCTGCTAAACCCAGGGTTGTGAGCTCAATCCTTAAGGGGCCCACCACTTACGGGGCCTATCTGGGGCAAAAACCTGTCTGGGGATTGGTCCTGCTTTCAGCAGGGGGTTGGACTAGATACCTCCTGAGGTCCTTTCCAGCCCTGATATCACTGCTCTACAGCCAAAATGCTTCTGAAATAAATGTAGTCAAACTTTACTAATTCTGGGTCACTGAGAAAGAAAATGATGCTTAAAATTGTTGATTGGCTCTAGTTTTCAAGATATGCTATTGGGTCAGTATATACGACCCTTGACTTGGGAATGGTGGGGGATAAGTGAGTTATAAAGTGAAGGGATCTCAGTTTAAACCAGAAATGGCTAAAATACATCTTTGACTGGATCTATGAATAAATCTGTGACTGGGTTTGGACAGTACTTGGTTTTTAGGCAAAACAATGAATGATGCAATCTGAAGCTGGTATTGCGTCATACATGATATGAATTGCATCATATTATTCCTAGAAGTCATGGATGATGCAATCATAATGAAGCTTACATCACTCTGCTGAACAAATTGTCCTATATCAGCTCTAGAAATCATACAGTGTCGTGCTCTCTTATTTGTCAGTGTTTGATTTTGCAAAGGGACACATTTCTGTTTAGCCAAAGTGAGCAGAGATGCCTCGTACTTGTTTGAACAATGCAGATAACTTCTGCTATGTTTGTGGTGAAGTGACTTTTGCATCACAAAAGCGCAGTATAACCACTATGGTTAAGAAAACCTATCACCTTTATTTTGGCTGCAAAATTGGAGATCAGGACAAGAGGTGGGCCCCACACATATGCTGCAACACTTGTGCAACAAATCTTCACCAGTGGTTGAACAGGAAAAGGAAATCTATGCCTTTTGCAGTGCCAATGATTTGGAGAGAGCCAACAGATCATACCAGCAATTGTTACTTCTGCCTGGTGCCTCCAGTTGGGAAAGGTGTGTCAAAGAAGAAAAAGTGGACTGTGCATTATCCAAACATTCCATCAGCCATACGCCCAGTACCCCACGGAGAAGGACTGCCGGTTCTTGATGCACCAGAATCATTCTCACTTGAGTCAGATGAGGAAGAGGATGAAACTTCTGGTCCTGAACCATCAATGTCACAGGACCCACATTTTCTCCCATCCTCCTCCTCTGAACCACACCTCATAACACAAGATGAACTGAATGACCTTGTCAGGGATTTGGAACTACCCAAGAGTAAGGCAGAGCTGTTGGGCTCCAGACTACAGCAGTGGAATCTCCTGGCAGGTGATGTTAGGGTTTCCATGTTCCGTGACCGTCAAAAGGATCTTGTCCCATTCTTCTTCATGGAAGGTGATCTTGTAGCCTGCAACAACATCGATGGTGTGATGGCAGCCCTCAACATCGTTCACAATCCAGATGAGTCGAGACTGTTCATTGATTCATCGAAGACGAGTCTTAAAGCTGTTTTACTGCATAATGGCAATGTTTTGCCATCAATTCCAGTTGGTCATGCAGTCCATAAGAAGGAAACCTATGACAACATGAAACAACTTTTGAAGTGCATAAACTATGACCAACATCAGTGGCAGCTTTGTGGCGATTTGAAAGTTGTTGCTCTCTTGCTTGGTCTGCAGACTGGATACTCAAATTACTGCTGTTTTCTCTGCGAATGAGATAGTCGTGCAAGAGATTCCCACTACATCAAGAAAGATTGGCCACTCCGACAGTCATTGGAGCCTGGGAGGAAAAGTGTTCAGCATCCACCACTTGTTGAATCAAGGAAGATTTTGTTACCATCCTTACACATCAAGCTGGGTCTGATGAAGAACTTTGTCAAGGCCATTGACAAAACACAAGCAGCTTTCAAGTACCTCTGTGGAAAATTTCCAAGGTTAAGTGAAGCTAAGATAAAGGAAGGTGTCTTTGTTGGTCCTCAGATTCGTGAACTTCTTCGAGATGATGCATTTGACCATGCACTGCGTGGCAAGGAAAAGACAGCATGGAAAGCCTTCCAGTTAGTGGCAATAAATTTTCTTGGAAACAACAAGGCAGACAACTACAGGTTGTTGGTGGAAAACCTCCTCAAGGCATACAAAAGCCTTGGTTGCAACATGTCACTAAAGATACATTTTTTGCACTCTCATCTAGATTTTTTCCCACCGAACTGCGGAGCAGTGAGCAACGAGCATCGCGAGCGATTTCACCAGGACATTGTAACAATGGAGAAACGCTATCAGGGCAACTGGAGCCCATCAATGCTGGCAGACTATTGCTGGACAGTGAGAAGAGATGCTCCATTTAATGAATACAAGAGACAAGCCAAGAAGCGCCGAGTAGACACTGAATAGGACTAAACTATGTACAGAATAATTTTTTGCCTTTTGTTTCATTATAAATTTTATTTATATAACCCTTTTGCTGATTTTTAAAGTGTTACATAAACAGGACAGGTGAAATATTATCATGTAAAGCAACCATAAACACATGAAAAGACCTAGGTTTACAATTTATGATTAAAACTCTACTATCTACACAATATACATAGACATAAAATGTACAAACTTAAATATCTTAGAAACAGTAGCCAATCAGTTGTTTTAATTGTCATATTTGAATTCAGCACATCAAAATACATAATAAAGAGCACATTTTATCTCTGAAGCAGATGACTTCTCAAAAATTGTAGACCAGTGTATTCAGTGATTTAAGCAGGAATTGGATTGACAGTGAAACATACAAGGGCAACTGGCTGAACAGCTAGGGCTCTTAACGAGCATCTTAATTGTCAATTAACCAGTTTTATGAATGAATGTTGTTTCATTCATAAAACTTTACTTATGAACAATTTCATTTATCAGTTCTACAAGGATAAATCCCTATAAGAACGGACCCTGAAGACTGAGGGTCTGATTCTGCAAACCAACCTCCAGGAGCATCGGATGTGCATCTGACAAGACCCTGCTCCACCCTCATGTCCAGGCCACCTGGCCAGTAGCTTGGCATGAGCAACTCCGAGGCTGGGAACTATAACAACTTTACAGAACTTTGCAGAGCTTGGCACTTCTATCTTGACAACCAGACAAACTGTGAAGGAAATAGGAGTTTGTCCACCCTCTAGGTCTTGAAGGATATATATATATACACAGAGAGAGAGAGAGAGAGATTTCTCAGCTACGATTGCAGAATCTAGGCTGTGTCCCCCACTGACCTGTGTCAGGGGTGATGGGAAAATTTGAACAAGCTTTTAAAAAATGTTCAAGACAAGGCAGGGTAAGCTTTTGCCTGAAGGGGAAATAGAACTGGAGGTGACCCCGACCTCACCTTTTGTTAAGGAAATCACTCCTTTTAAACAGACCTTGTTCTGTTAAACCAAACTCTGAAGGATATGAGAGTTTGGGCAGTGTAGTATTTTTTGTGAGTGATATTGTGGTGATTTCACAATTTGGAAAGAAATGTTTAAGGAAAGGCACCAGAAGGGGTGGGGGCTAGTTAAGGAGCCCACTCTCCTTGCTAAATTGGCAGTGGAACAAAGTCTGTTCCCATGGCGGGGAGAAAGTAAATAAGGAAGTGGTCTAGGTTTACTTGGTTCTGTCATTTTTATGATTTTTATGCCTGCTTTTGAAGCCAAACTCATGGGTTCAAATCCCCCACGCGGCTGTGAAAGGGGCAGCAAAAATGGCTATTCCTTCCTGTGAAATCCCATGTCCTGCAATAGGAGATGGGAAACTAGATTATCACTGAGGACCCTTTTGGCCTGGGAAATCTGTGAATGCCCCCCCTCATTTTTACAGATGCATGAGGAAGAGAAACCTCTTTCCCATAGCATTGTAGGGCGGCCAAAGGGCCCGACAATCAGATGACCTGCCCTCTATTTCCAGCTCTTGCCTGCTGGCTGATTTCAGGCAACTCCCTTCTGCCTTTGCGTGACTCAGTTTCCCCACGAATAAAATGAGGTTAAGGATACTGGGCTCCATTGATATCGCTGGGTGAAACCTGCCAGGGATTGTCCTGAAAGCCCGAGGATGCCAGGGGCCAGGTAGGAAAAGGAAAACTAATCCCAGCCCAGTCCCAGGAGTTTACAATGTGTGAGATGGGGGTGGGCGAGCAGCGAGATCCGACTCAGCTGAGTGGGTCTGCCAGGTGCTAAGAATCCACTCCAGCCCTGGGTAAATTGTCCCAGCAGTTAATTGCTCTCACCACTACTTCCAGTCTCAGTTTGCCTAGTTTCTGGATCGTGTTATACTTTGTAAGCCGGACTGAGGAGCCCATGATCCAGTATTTGTTCCCCGTGTTAGTATCTATAGATTGGGATCAAGTCACACCTTAACCTCCCTGCATTTTTCCTCTTATATTGAGGGTCTGCCGGTTTGGTGTGAGAGATCACTCACGCAGTGCCAGGCAACAGAATTCAGCTTGTAGGCAGCCATGGTAAGCCACAGTCTTTTGGCTTCTTTAACCTTCATAGCATGTAGGAATGGTTTCAAACAGCAGCGCCTGCATTTCCCATACCAAGCAGCCATTGGGTTGGCCATTTAAAATGGGTTGGCAATTTAAAAGGAGGGGCTGTGGTTTCCGGGTTAACATGCAGCACAAACCCAACTAACCCCCCCGCCACACACACACACACACACACACACACACACACACACACACAATTCTCTGGGATGATCACTTCACCCCTCCCCCCACCGCGTGGCTAACAGCGGGGAACGGGGATCATTTCTTTTCAGCCTAGCAGGAACGGACACCTCTGATTGTCCCCTTAATAAAATCACCCTATTTCAACCAGGTGACCATGAATGATATCACTCTCCTGAGGATAACAAAGAGAGATAAGGAATGGATGTTGTCTGCATGCCAACAAACACCGGGACCATACGCTGCCATGTTTTGTTATGCAATGATTCCAGACTACGTGCTACTGGCCTGGCGTGGTCAAGTGTCCTACCATGGCGGACGGAATAAGGCAGCCCTCCCCAGAAACCTTTTGCAAAGGCTTTGGGAGTACATCTAGGAGAGCTTTCAGGAGATGTCCCTGGAGGATTTCTACTCCATCCCCATACACGTTAACAGACTTTTCCAGTAGCTCTACTGGCCGCGATTGCCAGGGCAAATTAATCATTAATCATTAAACATGCTTGCTTTTAAACCATGTGTAATATTTACAAAGGTACACTCACCAGAGGTCCCTTGTCCGCCCTCAGGGTCTGGGAGCACGCCCTGGGTGGGTTCGGGGGTTACTGGCTCCAGGTCCAGGGTGAAAAACGTATCCTGGCTGTTGGGGAAACTGGTATCTTCGCTTCCTTGCTGTGAGCTATCATCTTCCTTGTCCCCAAAGCCCACTTCCATGTTCTGTGATTCTCCATTGACGGAGTCAAAGCACAAGGTTGGGGTAGTGGTGGCTGCACCCCCTAGCATGGCATGCAGCTCAGCGTAGAAGCAGCATGTTTGCAGCTCTGCCTCAGACCTTCCGTTTGCCTCTCTGGCTTTGTGGTAGGCTTGCCTTAGCTCCTTAATTTTCACGCGGCACTGCTGTGCGCCCCTGTTATGTCCTCTGTCCTTCATGCCCCTTGAGACTTTTTCTAATGTTTTGGTATTTCGTTTACTGCAACGGAGTTCAGCTAGCACGGATTCGTCTCCCCATATGGTGAGCAGATCCCGTACCTCCCGTTCTGTCCATGCTGGAGCTCTTTTGTGATCCTGGGATTCCATCATGGTTACCTGTGCTGATAAGCTCTGCATGCTCACCTGTGCTCTCCACGCTGGGCAAACAGGAAATGAAATTCAAAATTTCACGGGCCTTTTCCTGTTTACCTGGCCAGTGCATCTGAGGTGAGAGTGCTGTCCAGAGCAGTCACAATGGAGCACTCTGGGATAGCTCCCGGAGGCCAATACTGTTGAATTGCGTCCACACTACCCCGAATTTGACCCGGAAAGGCCGATTTCAGTGCTAATCCCCTCGTCGGAGATGGAGTAAAGAAATCGATTTAAAGAGCCTGTGGCGGGGCCAGGCTACCCCGCCTTAGCCCGGAAGGAGTTAAGCCCCAGGGACTGACAGCGGAAGTCCCGCCTCCCTGGGCGGACTGGGCATGCTCCAAGTGCTATAGGAGTATAAAGGGAGGAAGACCAGCTCATTCTGGGCTGGAGCCCGTAGGAGAAGGACCTGCCGGGGAAGCTCCTGCAGCGGACCAGCCACAGCCATTGACTGCGCCGGGAAGAGACGCCGTCCACGGCCCGCCGGCACCCCGGGGGTTGGAGGAGACCCAGGGGACGACTGAATCCGCCGAGTACCAAGGTCCCGATGACTCCTGGGAGACCACAACGGAGAGCCTGGTAGGAAGGGACCCCGGGAGGGTGACCGAGTGGTATCTCCCCCCTCCCCCAGGGAAACTCAGCGTGTTTCGGTCGGAACCCCTGCTGAGTTGGTGGAAAAGCCCTATGCTACGGTCAGGGCCCCGGGTCAGGGCCCCCCTACTGGGGCTGTCGCACCCCAAGTCCTGGACTCTGGCCGCTAGGCCACGCTACCCTCCACCCGAGGGTTGCTTCTTGGACTCTGGCCGCTAGGCCACGCTACCCTCCCCCCGAGGGTTGCTTACTGGACTCTGGCCGATAGGTCCTACTGCTCGGTAACCGAAGGCTGTGTTACGGACTCCTGCCGTCAAGCCGCATCTCCCTGAGGAAAAGGGGACGTCATAGACTCTGGCTGCTAGGCCATACGGCCCTGGACTGAAGGGCTATTTGAGGCCTGGTCTACACTACGGGTTTAGGTCGACTTTAGCAACATTAAATCGAATTAAGCCTGGACACGTTCACACGACGAAGCCCTTTCTTTCGACTTAAAGGGCCCTTTAAACCGGTTTCTTTACACCACCTTCGACGAGGGGATTAGCGATAAAATCGGCCTTTGCGGGTCGGAATTGGGGTAGTGTGGACGGAATTTGACATTATTGGCCTCCAGGAGCTATCCCACAGTGCTTCATTGTGACCGCTCTGGACAGCACTCTCAACTCAGGGTATGTCTACACTACGGGATTAATCCGAATTTAGATAATTCGGATTTGAAAAACAGTTTGTATAAAGTCGAAATGGATGCGGCCACACTAAGCACATTACTTCGGTGGTGTGCGTCCAAGTACCGGGGCTAGCGTCGATTTCTGCACCGTTGCACTGTGGGTAGCAATTCCATAGCTATCCCATAGTTCCCGCAGTCTCCCGCGCCCATTGGGATTGTGGGTTAAGATCCCAGTGCCTGATGGGACAAAAAACATCGTCGCAGGTGGTTCTGGGTACAGCCTCACCTCCTCCCTCCCTCCCTCCCTCCCTCCCTGCATGAAAGCAACGGATGGCAGACAACCATTTTCGCGCCTTTTTTCCTGGGTGGGTGAACACTGCAGACTCCATACCATGGCAAGCATGGAGCCCGCTGAGCTCAAGACAGCAGTCATGAATATTGTAAACACCTCGCGCGTTCTCGTGGAGTTTATGCTCAGCCAGGACCAGAGAAACGAGGCGAGGAGGCAGCGGCGGCGGCAGCGCAGCGACAAGCATGATGAGGACATGGACACAGACACGGATACAGAATTCAGTGAAACCACAGGCCCCGGTGCTTTGGAGATCATGTTGTTAATGGGGCAGATTCTACCCATGGAACGCCGATTCTGGGCAAGGGAAACAAGCACAGACTGGTGGGACCGCATAGTGTTGCAGGTCTGGGACGATTCCCAGTGGCTGCGGAACTTTCGCATGCGTAAGGGCACTTTCATGGAACTTTGTGACTTGCTGTCCCCTGCCCTGAAACGCCAGAATACGAAGATGAGAGCAGCCCTCACAGTTGAGAAGCGCGTGGCGATAGCCCTGTGGAAGCTTGCAACGCCAGACAGCTCCCGGTCAGTCGGGAATCAATTTGGAGTGGACAAATCTACTGTGGGGGCTGCTGTGATGCAAGTAGCCAAAGCAATCACTCAGGTGCTGCTACGAAAGTTTGTGACTCTGGGAAATGTGCAGGCTATAGTGGATGGTTTTGCTGCAATGGGATTCCCTAACTGTGGTGGGGCAATAGACGGAACCCATATCCCTATCTTGGCACCGGAGCACCAAGCCACCGAGTACATAAACCGCAAGGGGTACTTTTCAATGCTGCTGCAAGCACTTGTGGATCACAAGGGACGTTTCACCAACATCAACGTGGGCTGGGCGGGAAGGGTTCATGACGCTCGCGTCTTCAGGAACACTACTCTGTTTAAAGGGCTGCAGCAAGGGACTTACTTTCCGGACCAGAAAATAACCGTTGGGGATGTTGAAATGCCCATAGTTATTCTTGGGGACCCAGCCTACCCCTTAATGCCATGGCTTATGAAGCCGTACACAGGCAGCCTGGACAGGAGTCAGGAGCTGTTTAACTACAGGCTAAGCAAGTGCAGAATGGTGGTAGAATGTGCATTTGGCCGTTTAAAAGGTCGCTGGCGTTCATTATTGACTCGCTCTGACCTCAGCCAAAGAAATCTCCCCATTGTTATTTCTGCTTGCTGTGTGCTCCACAATCTCTGTGAAAGTAAGGGGGAGACCTTTATGGCGGGGTGGGAGGCTGAGGCAAATCGCCTGGCTGCTGATTACGCGCAGCCAGACACCAGGGCGATTAGAAGATCACACCATGAAGCGCTGTGCATCAGAGAAGCTTTAAAAACCAGTTTCATGGCTGGCCAGGCTACCGTGTGAAATATCTGTTTGTTTCTCCTTCATGAAAACCCTCCCCCTTTACTGACTGATTTTCTGTAAGGAACCCACCCTGCCCCTTCCCCCAGCTTTCTTTCAAACCAAATAAAGTCACTATCATTTAAAAATCATTTATTCTTTATTAATAGATTAGAAAAAGAGGGAAGGGAACCCGGGTGGTATTTGGGAGGAGGATTGCTGGGAAGGAAAAAGCCACAAAGAAAAGGTTAAAAAAATGCCTTTTGCTTGGGCTGTCTACTGGGGTGGAATGGGAAGGTGTACGGAGCCTCCCCCCCGCGTTCTTACACGTCTGGGTGAGGAGGATACGGAACATGGGGAGGGGGGAGGGTGGAACAGGGGCTGAAGCGGCAGTCTGTTATCCAGCAGCCGTTCCTGAACCTCCACCAGACACCGGAGCAGCCCCAGCGTTGCATCCTTCATCCTCTGGTCTTCCTGCCGCCACCTCTCATCTCGAGCGTCCCTCCTCTCCTCACGTTGGTCCCTCCTCTCCTCATGTTGGTCCCTCCTGTCCTCACGTTCACTGACTTCTTTCCTATACTTTGAAACTGTTTCCTTCCACTCATTCAGATGAGCTCTGTCACTGCGGCTGGATTCCATAATTTCAGAAAACATGTCCTCCCGCGTTCTCTTCTTACGACGCCTTATCTGTGATAACCTTCGGGATGGAGGAGGGAGGCTTGAGGAATTTGCAGCTGCTGTAGGGAGGGGAAAAAAGAGAGAATTGTTTTAAAAGCTACATTTTGCAGAACAATGCTTATACTCTTTCACGGTGACCAACACTGTTCACATTACATAGCACATGTGATTTCTGTGCAAGGTCGCATTTTGCCTCTTAATGCTGAGTGCCTGTGGCTTTGCTGCTAGAGATCACAGGTCTGGGCAACAGAATTCGGCTTGCATGCGGCCATGGTAAGCTTCTGCGCTGTGCTTTCCCACATACCAAGCATAGCTTGTAGAGTGCTGCAGAATTGGGAAATGAAGTGGCAGCACTCCACACGAGCTGTGTCCAATCTCAGCCAGTTGGGGGGGGGGGCAGTGTGGTGGGGCTTGTCTGGGCCCCTTCAGGCAAGTAGAGTGCTGCGGTTTTTCTGTTAACATTCAGCAGCACCAGAAAACAAACTAACCACCCCCCCCCTCGCCATGAATTCTCTGGGATGATCGCTGTACCCATCCCCCCCACCGCGTGGCTGGTATCAGGGAAGATCCCTGCAGGCACCAAACTAACCCCCCCCCCGCCGCCGCCCCCCTCCCGCCATGAATTCTCTGGGATGATCACGGTACCCCTCCCCCCACCGCGTGGCTGGTAACAGGGAAGATCCCTGCTAGCCAAATGCGAAAAACTCAGGGCCAATTTCCCATCTGCGCTTGGCTAACTGCAGGGAAGGATTTATTTTCCGCCACAGGCAAACAGCCCAGTAGGAACGGCCACCTCTGTCCCCTTAATTAAGTTCCCGTATTTCAACCAGGTTACCAGGAGTGATATCACTCTCCTGAGGATTACACAACAAGATAAAGAACGGATGTTGCTTGAATGCCAGCAAACACCGGGACCATACGCTGCCAGGCTTTGTCAGGCAATGATACCAGATTACTTGCTGCAAGCATGGCGTGGTCAAGTGTCCTACCATGGAGGAGGGAATAAAGATGCACTGCCCAGAAACCTTCTGGCAAGGCTTTCGGAGTACCTCCAGGAGAGCTTCATGGAGATGTCCCTGGAGGATTTCCGCTCCATCCCCATACACGTTAACAGACTTTTCCAGTAGCTACAGACTTTTCCAGTAGCTGAACTGACCGCGAATGCAAAGTCAGGCAAAGTAATCATTAAAAACCGTTTGCTTTTAAAACAAGTTTTATATTTTAAAAGGTAAACTCACCTGAGGTCCCTTCCATGGGGTCAGAGTCTTGGGTACTGGCTTGGGAGGCTTGGGAGGGTACTTCAGTCAGGGTGATAAAAAGATCCTGGCTGTTGGGGAGAATGGAGTGCTGTGTGCTCTCTGCAAGCTCATCCTCCTCCTCCTCCTCCTCCTCCTCTCCCCCATCGGCAGAATCCTCAGGCGTCGCTGATGAGACTATCCCCGACCCAGAATCCACGATCACAGGTGGGGTAGTGGTGGCAGCCCCCCCTAGAATTGCATGCAGCTCAGCGTAGAAGCGGCATGTCCGCGGCTCTGACCCGGAGCGACCGTTTGCCTCCTTTGTTTTTTGATAGGCTTGTCTGAGCTCCTTGACTTTCACGCGGCACTGCTCTGAGTCCCTATTGTGGCCTTTCTCCATCATGCCCTTGGAGATTTTTTCAAAAGTTTTTGCATTTCATCTTTTCGAACGAAGTTCTGCAAGCACTGAATCCTCTCCCCATACAGCGATCAGATCCAGTACCTCCCTCACGGTCCATGCTGGTGCTCTTTTTCGATTATCAGCCTGCATGGTTACCTGTGCTGATGAGCTATCTGTGGTCACCTGTGCTCTCCACGCTGGGCAAACAGGAAATGAAATTCAAATGTTCGCGGGGCTTTTCCTGTCTACCTGGCCAGTGCATCCGAGTTTAGATTGCTGTCCAGAGCGGTCACAATGATGCACTGTGGGATAGCTCCCGGAGGCCAATACCATCGAATTGCGGCCACACTAACCCTAATTTGAATTGCTAAAATCGATTTTGGCACTACTCCGCTCGTCGGGGTGGAGTACAGAAATCGATTTAAAGGGCCCTTTACATCGAAATAAATAGCATCGTTGTGTGGACGGTTGCAGGGTTAATTCGAATTAAAGCTGATAAATCCGAATTAAAGTCGTAGTGTAGACCAGGCCTCAGATGCACTGACCAGGTAGACAGGAAAAGACCCGCGAACGTTTGAATTTCATTTCCTGTTTGCCCAGCGTGGAGAGCACAGGTGACCACGCAGAGCTCATCAGCACAGGTAACCGTGATGGAGTCCCAGGATCGCAAAAGAGCTCCAGCATGGACCGAACGGGAGGTACGGGATCTGCTCGCCATATGGGGAGATGAATCAGTGCTAGCTGAACTCCGTAGCAGTAAAAGAAATGGCAAAGTATTAGAAAAGGTCTCCAAGGCCATGAAGGACCGAGGCCATAACAGGGACACACAGCAGTGCCGCATGAAAATTAAGGAGCTACGGCAAGCCTACCACAAAGCCAGAGAAGCAAACGGAAGGTCCGGGGCAGAGCCGCAAACTTGCCGCTTCTACACGGAGCTGCATGCCATTCTAGGGGGTGCAGCCACCACTACCCCAACCGTGTGCTATGACTCCGTCAATGGAGAAACAAACAGGGAATAGGGTTCGGGGAACGAGGAAGATGAGGATGGAGGTACTGTAGGTAGCTCACAGCAGCAAGGAAGCGGAGAAACCGGTTTCCCCAACAGCCAGGATATGTTTGTCACCCTGGACCTGGAACCAGTAACCCCCGAACTCACCCAAGACCCTGAGGGCACACAGGAGACCACTGGTGAGTGTACCTTTGTAAATATTACACATGGTTTAAAAGCAAGCGTGTTTAATGATTAATGATTAATTTGCCCTGGCAATCGCGGCCAGTACAGCTACTGGAAAAGTCTGTTAACGTGTATGGGGATGGAGCGGAAATCCTCCAGGGACATCTCCAGAAAGCTCTCCTTCATGTACTCCCAAAGCCTTTGCAAAAGGTTTCTGGGGAGGGCTGCCTTATCCCGTCCGCCATGGTAGGACACTTGACCACGCCAGGCCAGTAGCACGTAGTCTGGAATCATTGCATAACAAAGCATGGCAGCGTATGGTCCCGGTGTTTGCTGGCATGCAGAAAACATCCATTCCTTTTCTCTCTTTGTTATCCTCAGGAGAGTGATATCATTCACGGTCACCTGGTTGAAATGGGGTGATTTTATTAAGGGGCCATTCAGAGGTGCCCATTCCTGCTCTTCTGAACAGAAATGTTCCCCGCTGTTAACCACGCGGTGGGGGGAGGGGTGAAGTGATCATCCCAGAGAATCGGGTGTGTGTGTGTGGGGGTGGTTTACTTGGGTTTGTGCTGCATGTTAACCCGGAAACCGCAGCCCCTCCTTTTACATTGAAACCCCATTTTAAATGGCCAACCCAATTCATCCTTGATATGGGAAATGCGCTGCTGTTTGAAACCATTCCCACATGTTAAGGTTAAAAAAGCCAAAAGACTGTGGCTTACCATGGCTGCCTGCAAGCCGAAATCTGTTGCCTGGCACTGCATGAGTGATCTCTCATACCAAACCGGCAGGCAGAGGAAAAATGCGACCTTGTAACGAAAGAGTGTACCCATTGTTCTCTAAAATGTGTCTTTTTTAACCACCTTTCCCTTCTCCTCCACCAGCTGCAAATGTTTCTCCTTCGCAGAGGCTAGTGAACATTAGAAAGAGAAAACGGAGGACGCGGGACGATATGTTCATGGAGCTCCAGATGTCCTCCCACGCTGATAGAGCACAGCAGAATGCGTGGAGGCAGTCAATGTCGGACATGAGAAA